>NC_055992.1:103145829-103450402 GCF_018446385.1 Zingiber officinale | reverse complement strand
ACGTCGGTTTGTTCTTTATGAAGCAAGGGTCGAGAGAGACTCTTCGGACATACATTCAACGCTTTAACCAGGCAGCCATGGACATCCCCACGGTCTCGTCCGAAACAATGATGCACGCCTTCACCCAAGGGCTCATCGACGGGGACTTCTTCTGCTCACTCATCAGGAAGCCACCCCGCGATTACGACCATATGCTAAAGAAAGCCAGTGAGTATATCAACATGGAGAAAGCTCAGGCGGCACGAAGGAAAGAAGCGCCATCAGAACCGACTGTGCACGCCGATTAAAGACCACCAATCAGCCATCAGCCTCCAAGAGGGCCCCGAGCCGATATGGCACGCCCACAACAAGAAGTAAGGTCACACGCCGTCCAGCACGTGGCGGCCAAACGACCAAGGCGCCTAAGGGAAAGGTATACACTCCTATGTTCTGTACCTTCCATCAATCCGCCACCCACAACACACGAGACTGTCGCGGAGTCCCCGCAGTCACTCAGCCGACTCCCAGGAGTTATCACCGCCGATCGTCTTCCCCCGAACTGCGATATAGGCGGCCGAGCACCGAATGGCGAGGGGAGATCAGGCGGTCACCCGAGCGGCGGCATCAGTGTCAAGACGACCGCGTCCCAGCTTGGCGCGGACAAGTCGGGCACTCTGCTCAAGAGGAGGAGAACAGAAACAATGTCGCTCGGGGAGAGATCAACATCATCACTGGTGGGCTGACCAGCGGTGACTCCAACCGAGCCCGCAAGACGTACGCACGGCGTCTGGTAATCCATGTGGTAGGCTATAGCCAAGAAAGGGCGAGCGGACCAGAGATCAGCTTCAGTCACAGAGATTTAGAGGGAATCGAAGTACCACATGACGACGCCCTCATTATCCGAGCGGTAATTGCTAACTACACAATCCACCGCATATTTATTGATACATGGAGTTCGGTCAGCATCATCTTCAAGAAGGCATTCGACCAACTCCAGATAGACCAGACCGAGCTGTTGCCGATGATGACTCCGCTGTATGGGTTTACCGGTAATGAGCTCCAGCCGATCGTCCAGATAAAGCTGGCCATATCCCTCGGAGAAGAGCCGATCCGGAGAACAAGGACGACTACCTTCATCATTGTAGACGCCCCGTCCGCTTACAACGTTATATTGGGTCGACCAGCCCTTAATGAGTTCCGAGCAATTGTCTCAACATTTTTCCAGAAAATTAAATTTTCGGTTGAAGATCGGGTCGGAGAAGTCAAAGGGGATCAACTGGCTACTCGGCACTGCTACGTCGAGATGGTAAAGGCGGAGGCTAAGTTCGCCCGAAAGACCCCTCGGATCAAGGTAAACACTATAATCGAGAAACCCACTACGTTAGTTTATGAAGAAAAGGAGGAAGTGCAGATACATCCTTGCCGACCAGAGGCGACGACTTTCATAGTGTCTGATCTGGGAGCCGATTAGAAAGCCGAGCTGATCAGCTGCCTCCAGCTAGACCCGACCCCGGGCCGGGTCTGGCCCGGACCAGGCCCGGGCCCGTAACCGGGTCAACGGGCCGGTTGCCCGTTGACCCGGTTCGCCGGGCCGGTTCCGGTTCATTAGATGTAAAAACCTAACCGGCGGGTTGAACCGGCGGTTCAGCCGCAAATTTTTTTTTAACGGCTTGAACCGCCGGTTAACCGGCGGTTCATAGCCGTTCGTAGCTGTTGGGAGGGTTTTTTAGGTATTTTTTTCACCGGTTAGGATCATTTGACCGTTTTTTTATCAATGGCTATGATTTAGTGTCCGTTACCATCAAAACTCTATAAATAGAGAGCTCATTTCATCATTTTTCACACACATCTTCTCTACTCTTAATCTCATTTTCGTATTCTCTAATCTCTACGCGCTTTCGTTTTCAATTACAATGGAAGGAGGCCGCGGAGGTGCATCATCTCGAGCTCGGAAGGGAAAGCAAATAATGAATCCGCGGGAGGAGGACCCCAACATTCAATCTACCGATGATGAGATCGAGCATCTTCCGAATCCGACACCCGAAACACAAGTACCGATGCAATTACTTCTAAGGTTCGGGAACTTCCTCCTCTAAAGTCTTCTATTTTTACTAAACATTTTGAGAAGGTCACTTTTCCGTCGGGAGAAATGCGTGCAAAATGTAAGCACTGCAATGCTTCCTACAAATTCCAAGCCGGCGGCGGCTATGGGTCGTTGAAACGACATGTAGAAACGAAGCGCCCGACGAAATATGGACTCGATCGTTCTCAAACACAATTATCAAGATTTTCTTCAACTAGCGGTAGTACCGATTCCGGTTTATTTTTATATTCGGATAATAAATTAAGAGAATCATTAGCTAAATTTGTTTCCGTAGAACATCTTTCTTTTAGTTTTGGATCTAAATGCACATTTGAAGATTTTTGTAAAGAATCTCTTAATCCATGTGCTAAACGTGTTCCTAGGACTACACTTACTCGTACAATTAAAAAATTAGTAAAACAAGGAAAAAAGAATTTAATTGATGAATTTAGTAAATTAGATAATAAAGTTTCTTTATGTTCTGATATTTGGAGTGATCATTGGCAAACACATTCGTATATGGGTGTGACTTGCCATTGGATCGATAACTCTTGGAACCTCCAAAAAAGATTATTAGCTTATAGAGTTTTTGATGAATCACATAATGCTCATAATATCGCACAATTATTATGTTTAATTTTAGAAGAATATGGTTTAACTCATAAAATATTTTCAATATCATTAGATAATGCTAGTTCTAATACCGCTTGTATAGATGATCTAAAATTTGTTTGTCAACTTATTATTGGAGGTTTATTTTTTCATATTCGTTGTGTATGCCATGTTTTAAATTTATGTGTTCAAGATGGTTTAAAAATTTTAGAAAGTTATATTAAACCAATTAGAATTGCAATTTCTTATTTATGGTCTCATCCATCTATAATGAAACAATGGGGTAGGTTTTGTAAAATTAATGGAATGAGACCTAAAAATTTCCACGTGATGTACCAACACGTTGGAATTCAACATACCAATTATTACAAGATTCATTTCAATATAAAGAATTATTATGTTCATTTTTTGCACAAAACACTAATACTAATATATATTTATTTTCACAACAATGGAATATTTGTAGTAGTATTTGTGAAATTTTAAAAGTATTTAATGATGCAACCGAACAACTTTCCGGTGTTTATTATACCACTGCTCAATTAGTTTTAGAAAATTTTTCTAATATAGTATTAGTTTTAAATGAACATATTAATAATGAATCTTTATCTCCTTGCATCTTAGCTATGAAAACTAAATGGAAAAAATATTTTTATTTAATTTCTGAAATTTATTTAATTGCATTTGCTTTAGATCCTATATTTAAATTAGAAGTTTTACAAGAAATGTTAACTTTATATTATGATGCTTTAATTCCAATTAAAGATTCTTCTTCTCCCATCAAGTTAATATTATATATAATGTTAGAATTTTTTTTATATGATTTTTATAATCAATATTATGTAAAATATGGAGTACAACTAATATTTCTGAAACATACTAAACTACTAGTAGTAATTTAAAACTTACAAAAGCATAACTTTTATTAAAAGAATAGACAAAATATCCATGAGGATCCTCAAGCGCCACACGGGAACTTGAGAATTATTTTACGACTTATTTTGATTGTAGTGAAGCAAATAATGAAAATTTTGATATCCTAAAGTGGTAGTCACATAAGGCTCAAAGTTTTCCCGTCCTCTCCATGATCGCCAAAGAAATTTTAGCTTGTCTAGTGTCAACTATTGTTATGGAGCAGATGTTCAATGTCGGAGGTGACACATTAGATGAACAACAATCAACTTTGTCTCCCGACTCATGGAAAGCTCAAGTATTACTCGACGATTAGACCAAAGCCAAGAAAAGAATTCAAGGAATGAAACTTTTTGATGACGAAGTCAAAGAATTTGATACCAAAGAAACAAATACGATGGAAACAGGAAATGGAAATGAATGAAAATGTAAAAGGATAAAAAATGTAAAAGAACTACGTGGGCTTTGATTCCCCTAAAGGGATACGTAGGCAACTTAAATAAGTGCAAGCCCTTTGTTTAATAAATTTTAATTTCTAATGTTTAATGTTTAATGTTTAATGTTTAATTTTAAATTTTTAATTTTTTTAACATATTAATCTTGAACCGTGACGAACCGTGAACCGAACCGTGAACCGGCGGTTCTGAACCGTGAACCGTAACCGTCTTGGGCGGTTAAGGTTAAGGGTCGACCTGCCTGGAACCGTCGAACCGGCGGTTCCGAACCGTCGGTTCCGAACCGTGGTCAGGTCTACCTCCAGCAGAACCATGATGTCTTCGCATGGTCACACACGAGCTGTCCGACATCTCCCCTAGCGTCGTGCAACATGAGCTTCATGTCCGATCAGATGCCCGGCCAGTAAAGTAAAGAAAGAGAGATTTCAACGTCGAGCAGAATCAGATTATCAGGGCGAAGGTCGAGAAGCTGTTGGAAGTCGGCCACATACGGGAGGTCCAGTTCCCGAGCTGGCTAGTGAACGTAGTACTCGTCTCCAAGTCGAACAACAAGTGGAGGGTTTGCATCGACTTTCGGGACCTGAACAAAGTGTGCCCGAAGGACTTATACCCCCTACCCAGAATCGATCAGATGGTGGACTCGACCACTAGGTGTAAGCTGATATGCATGTTGGATGGATACCAAGGATACCATCAAGTTCCGCTCGCCCGAGAAGATCAGGAGAAGGTCAGCTTCATCACGGCGGACGACACCTATTGCTATAACGTAATGCCATTCGGCTTAAAGAACGCCGAGGTCACGTACCAACGGCTCATAAACAAAGTCTTCCGGAAGCAGATTAGACGGAATATGGAGGTATACGTTGATGACATACTTATTAAATCCCTCCGAGCTACCGACCTCTGCGCAGACATCAAAGAAACCTACCGAACACTCCGAGCGTACGGGATCAAGCTGAACCCGGGCAAGTGTCTATTCGACGCGAAGGGTGGGAAATTTTTAGACTATATAGTTACCGAGCGGGGTATCAAGGCGAACCCTAGCAAAGTAAAAGCACTACAAGATATGCCACCTCCAAGGAATTTGAAAGAAGTTCGGCGTCTCATTGGTCGGATAACGGCCTTATCCCGATTCATCTCCAAGACGGCCGACCGAAGTCTCCCTTTCTTCAAGATACTGCGCCGAGCTACCAAGTTCCAATGGGACGAAGAGTGAGACAAGGCATTCGATGAACTAAAGGCATATCTGAGTTCTCTACCTGTATTGGCTAAGCCAGCTGCTGGCGAGCCGCTCCGCGTTTACTTGTCCTCAACCGAGCATGTTGTCGGCTCGACGTTGGTACGATCAAACGGCGAAGAACAGCCAGTGTATTTCCTGAGTCATATCTTAAAAGATGCAAAATCCCGCTACACTGGTCTCGAGAAACTTACCTTTGTGGTGGTACTCGCTGCTTGGAGGCTTCGGCCATACTTCCTCGCACATACGATTATTGTAATGACAAGCAGCCATCTGGGTCAAGTCCTCCTCAATCCAGAAGCATCCGGACGGCTGATCAAATGGACAACGAAACTTAGCGAGTTCGATATACAGTATCAGCCCCAAACGGCCATCAAGGCACAATATTTGGCAGACTTTGTCACGGAAGTACAAAATCTCAAGCCAGAAGCCACTTGGAGGATATATGTGGATGGATCATCCACTCGGCAAGAGAGCAGAGTCGGTATACTAATGATCTCCCGTCAAGAAGAACGGATGCATATGTTCGTTCGGCTAGAATATCGGACAATTAATAACGAAGCCGAATACAAGGCGCTCATAGCAGGCTTGCAAGCCGCTCGGCATGTCTTAGCAACCCGGGTCTTGATTCACTCGGATTCCCAGTTGGCTGCTCAGCAACTTGCTGGAACATTTGAGATAAGTAGCACCCGACTCAAACTCTACGCCGAAGCCTTTGAAAGGTTAAAAGCTAACTTTTGGGATGTGATTATTCAGAAGATACCCCGAGCGAAGAATCAACCGGTAGACGAGCTGGCTAAGCTAGCTAGCTCCATATCACTGGTCGTCGTACAACAGCCAATTGAACAAGTCTACCTGGTGGCACACATAAACCGAATGGAGGGGCTTACCTTTCTGAGTGACTGGAGGACCTCGCTAATAGAGTTTCTGCAATCCGGAGCGACGCCTCCCAACCGGGAAGAGGCCCATCGGCTGAAAAGAAGGGCGAGTCGGTTCACGCTGATCCGAGATCAGCTATACAAGAAAGCTTTCTCCCGACCGTTGCTCAAGTGCGTCGGGTCGAAGGACAACGACTACATACTGCAAGAAGTTCACCAAGGGTCATGTGGAGGGCATCCAGGCGGCCGCTCACTGGCACGAAAGATTCTATTGGCAGGATACTTTTGGCCGACTCTCCAGGAAGATGCCGCTCGGACAGTGGCAACCTGTCTATCCTGCCAAAGGTACCATAACTCTTCTCACTGGCCTATGGAAGAGATGAAGTCATCCATGGTGTCCTGCCTATTCGACAAGTGGGGAATGGACATCGTAGGACCGTTCCCTATGGCGACCGGACAACGGAAATTCCTGCTTGTGGCAGTTGACTACTTCTCCAAGTGGGTCGAGGCCGAGCCTCTAGCAAGGATAACCGAGCAGATGGTCAAAAAGTTCATTTGGCAGCACATCATCTGTCGGTTCGGCATCCCGCATCGGCTCATCTCGGACAACAGAAGGTAGTTCGTTGGCCAACAACTCAGAGAATGGTGTAGAGGGTACGACATCCATCAGGCCTTCACCTCTGTAGCATACCCCCAGAGCAACGGACAAGCAGAAGTCGCCAATCGGGAGATCTTACGGATCCTTCGAGTTTGGCTCGACCATATAGGAGGTAGCTGGATGGACGAGCTCCTGAGAGTCCTATGGGTGATTCGCACGACTCCAAAGGAAGGAACAGGAGTAACCCTGTTTCACTTGGTGTATGGAGGAGAAGCAGTCGTCCCAGTCAAGGTGGGAATGGAGTCCGATCGGGTGCAATGATACGATGAGGATAACGCCGAGCGGAGACAGCTGGAGTTGGACTTGGTCGAGGAAGCACACCCCAGGGTTGTCGTACGGCTGACATCCTACCGACAAAGGATGCGTCAGAACTACAATCGACGAGTGATACCTAGATCCTTTTTGGTAGGTGATCTCGTATGAAGAAGGTGAAGCCGGTCGGCGACGTCACCAAGCTAGAAGCTCCCTAGGTCAGACCTTTCAAAGTCATGGAGAAGCTCCGCTCGGGCGCTTATTACCTGGAGAACGAGGACGGGCGCCGGCTCGAACGCCCTTGGAGCGCGAACCATCTCCAGCCGTACCGAGTTGGCTGAAAAGTGCGCTGATGTAATCAATGTTGTGTCTCCTATGTTCTTGTCCCTTTCAAATTGCAGGATTGAATCAAAGGCAAAGGTTATCAAAATTATTGTCGAACGGTAAGCTTAAAGTTGAAGACCGTCGAGCGGCGACGTTAAACCTCAAGGTCGGAGCGGCGACCATAAATGTCCCGCACTAAAGACCGTTGAGCGGCGACGTTAAACCCCAGGGTTGGAGTCGCGACCATAAAAATCCCGCCCCGAAGACCGTTGAGCGGTGACGTTAAACCCCAGGGTCGGAGCGGCGACCATAAATATCCCGCCCCTGAAGACCATCGAGCGGCGACGTTAAACCCCAGAGTCGAAGCAGCGACTATACAAACCCTGCTCAGAAGACCGTCGAGCGGCAACGTTAAACCCCAGGGTCGAAGCGGCGACCATAAATACCCCGCGCTGAAGATCATCGAGCGGCGACGTTAAACCCCAGAGTTGAAGCGACGACTATAAAAACCCCGCTCGAAAAATCGTCGAGCAGCGACGTTAAACCCCAGGGTCGGAGCGGCGACCATAAATACCCCGCGCTGAAGACCGTCGAGCGGCGACGTTAAACTCCAGGGTCGGAGCGGTGACCATAAATACCCCGCGCTGAAGACCGTCGAGCGGCAACGTTAAACCCAAGGGTAGCGACGACCATAAAAACCCCACCCCGAAGACCGTCAAGCGGCAACGTTAAACCCTAGAGTCAGAACGACGACTATAAATATTCCACTTGGAAACCCGTCAAGCAGCGACGTTAAGACCATGAGTCATTCATAACTATAAACCCGAGAAAAACAGCAACTCTGGGCTTAGGTACAAAAGGAGAGCGTGTGTAAAATCAAATGTCGAACGGTCGTCCGAAGGACAGGAGATAACGAATATGACAGGGAATGAGATCTGAGTAGGCGATCCACCCAGACTTATAGAGTCAGCTAAGGGCAAGGGACATATGAAAAACCAAAAAGGAACTCCATTAACTGGTCTAAATCCTTGCTGAGCGGTAGGCATACATACGAGACATCAAAAAAAAATTTACAATACCGCTCCTCACTCCAAGTAATCAAAGATCTCGTTAGGAATGGTGGTGAGGAGCTCGGCACGGTCCAAAATCGGAATGGCTGTGGGTTCGGGAAGGTGCCCCTTTGCCTTCAAGTAGGTAACCGTGGCATCGATGGCCAGCTCAAAGGCACTGACAAGCCATTCGCACGTCTTCTTGACAAATTATTCCGAACGGATGTAGTTTTGTTTCATTACAGTAAAACAGCTCGGCTCAGCGTCCTGGTATTCCTTAAAGGCAAGACGGGAGGCCTCGAGCGCATCCTATGAGGTCTTCAAGTCCGCTCGAAGAGCAGCCGCCTCCGCAGAGCGACCCCTTTACTCGACGTCCAGCAGACTCATCAGCTCCTTAACCTTTTGATCCAAAGCTAGGGCCTCCATGTTCTTCGCCTCCAAGTCGGTGACGGCCCTGTTCTTCTTGGTGGTGGCCAGATTGATCTTCTGGTCATACGACTTGACCTGGGTCTCGAGTCGACCCACCATGGTCTGCAGGCCAGAGGAGTTCCTCTACTCCTCCTCCAATAACTTCTGGGTCTTAGCCAGGTTCGCCTGCAGCTCGGCATGTGTAGGGCCCTGGGAGGGACCCGCCCCAGAAATTTTAAGCCTCTTGAGCTCCTCCTCCAACAAAGTCAGGCGGTTGCATACCGCCACGCTTTCCACCCAGTATTGCAGTCGATCGGCGGAAGGTTAATACCAAGTTGAAAATAAATCATAAACTTCTGGGTCTTAGCCAGGTTCGCCTGCAGCTCGGCATGTGTAGGGCCCTGGGAGGGACCCGCCCCAGAAATTTTAAGCCTCTTGAGCTCCTCCTCCAACAAAGTCAGGAGGTTGCATACCGCCACGCTTTCCACCCAGTATTGCAGCCGATCGACGGAAGGTTAATACCAAGTTGAAAATAAATCATAAAATAGACAACTTACCTCGGTTGTCATCTGCATATGGCTATTGCCGAGCAGCCCCGGCGTCATGGTCGCGACCCGAGCTCGAGACTCCTCCTAAACCTTGGCCAGCTACCCCCGGATAACTATTTGATGTCCGGGGGATGTTGGCTGATCGGTAGCCAACAGAAGCTCCTTAGTCAGGAGATGCAAGGTCGCCCTTATCGACCGACGACCGCTCTGGGTGGGCGGAGCAGATACCGCTGGGCCGAAGGAGGGGTCGGTCGGAGTAGAATGGATTCCTGACCGAAGAATCCTCTGGCGAGTGGGGGGCAAAATGCTGAGCGACTAAGCGGCGACTGGATCAGATGGGAGGTCGCATGCGAGGGTGTCCTATCGGAGGAGATAGCTTCCACGATCTCCGTGGCCAAGGGGGGGGGCACCCGTCTCCTCGGGCGCTCTCACCGCCGAGGAAACCGAACGGGTGGGCGTACCTGTTCGGTGTCGTTTGCAACTATTCAGTGGCTCTTCGTCGCCAGTAGACTCGGTTTCTTCAGGTCAAGCGGTCGACCGCACGCCGGAGGGGGCAGCCTCCCCAGCAGCCTCAATATGTGAAGTTCGGGCGACGGACCCACCACCAGTAGTCGGAGCTTCCTGTTAGACTGTATATTAAAAGCCTAGCTTTTGCAAACATTTATTTGTTGAAATAAAAAAATCACATTGGTCAATTTCTGTATTTATTTGTTAAATGTAATTGTTCAATTAATTTATATAGTAGATAACATGGAGTGTGGTGTCACACTCAGAAGATAATGTTGTCGGCTCTATAAATTATAAACAGTTGCTCACAACTAAGATGGAAAGGAACAACTCATCAGTATAGTCGTAGTGTAATTAAGTATTAATTTATCTTGACTAATAAATTACACTGATACACTTTAAGTGTATTGAGTAGGATCATTTAGGTAAGTTCTTTTTGTACTAACTTAGTAAAAGAACTAAACCTTAGTTATTATGGAAGTGTGTACTCTTAATCCTAATATAATAACAAACACATATATTTAATATTTATTTCTTTGACTTATCAAAGGGTGAGGTTTAGCTCGATAAATCAATATGCCCGATAAGTTGAGAAATGATATTACTTATAGTGTGTTGTTGATTATAGAAGGAATCTGTGTCCTAGTTATCTAGGTTGAGAATGTACCCAAGAGGAGCTCATAAGGATTGTCATGTTAAACCCTGCAGGTGGACCTAGTTCAACATGACAATAAAGTTGAGTGATACTACTCTTGGAGCTAGATATTAATTAAGTGAGTTGTCAGTAACTTACTTAATTAGTGGGCATTCGTAATCTTAAATACAGGGAGACTAACACACTGATGATAAGAAGGAGCCCATAATGTAATTTGGGATTGGTGCGGTAGTGCGGTAATAACTCTCTAGTGGAATGTGTTATTATCGATGAACTTGAGTTGTGTGTTCGGGGCGAACACGGGATACTCAAGCTCATCGGAAGGCCAAAACCAATTTATCCTCTAGGTCCCTGTCGTAGCCTCATTATAGCCTCAAGTCCATCCAAATGAAAGGCTATTCTTGGTGTCCAAGAAGGGGGTCGGACCATTGCTTAGTGACCAAGCAATGGCCGGCCACATCCTCTTGAAAGGGGTCGGCCCTATAGCTTGGTGACCAAGCTTGTAGGGGCCGGCCATAATAATTCAAAAAGGGAGGGTTGTTTTGAATTTTTAAAATCTTCTCTTTGTAGAAAACTATAAGTTTTAAAAGAGAGATTTTAATTTTTAAAACTTTCCTTATTTGAATTAGGCCACATGTTTAAATAGAGAGTTTAAAAGATTTTAAAACTTTCCTTTTTAAACCATCCTTATGGTTTAAGAAAAAAAAAAGGAAAAGAAGTTTTAAAATTTAAATTTTCTATTACTATGTTAAAAAAGGAAATTTTATAAGAGATTTTTTAAATTTTAAAACATGGTTTTAATTTTTATAAACTTTCCTTTTTTAACTCATACTTTAGGAAAGAGAGCTTGTAAATTTTATAAGAGGATTTCTTCTTGTAAAATTTTTTTAAAAAATTATTTTTCCTTTCTTTTTAATTGTGGCCGACCACCTTGCTTGGTGCCCAAGCAAGGGCCGACCAATAGGATTAAACCAAATTCAATCCTAAACCAAATAGGATTGATCTCAACCATTGATTGATGATTGATTCAATCAAGAGGAAAGAAAAGGAAAAATAAAAAGGAAAAAGGAAAAACTCTTGGATGATTTTATTTTTTGTAAAAGGTTTTTCCTTATTTGCCTTGGGCAAGTAATATAAAAGAAGGGGTGAGGGGGCTTCATGAGACACAACTCTTATTCTTTTGCTTGGGTGATCTCTTGGTGGCCGACCCTCTCCCTTCTTCCTCTCCCTTTGCTCTCTTCTCCTTGGTGGTGGTGGTGGCCGGATTTTAGAAGAAGAAGGAGGAAGCTTTTGGGTGGTGTTCATCTTGGAGGATCGTCGCCCACACGACGCCCAAGGCGAGGCGAGGAATACGGCAGAAGATCTTGAGGTCATTAGCTTACAAAGAGAAGGTATAACTAGTATTTTTCTTCCGCATCATACTAATTATTTTTCTTTGTATGAATTCTAAATACAAGAGGCAATTAGATCTAGTTTATCGAATTTATTTTTCGATTTTGTGTTTTCTTCTTTTTCAAATTTGTGATTCGATTGTTCTTTTTGGTTAACCTAAAGTTATTTAAGGAAATAAATATTAGCTTTCCTTAAAAGGCTTTGCCTAGGCGGTGGTGGTTGCTCCCATATCCAAGAAGGTCATGTGCCTCGCCATGCAGTCCTGGAAGCCAATTTTGGAAATTAATATTTATTGAATTAATAATTTAGGTAGATTTGAATCAATAGTGTTAAGTTCCGCTTGCGATTCAAATCTAAACCATTAAGAACAGATAAATTAAATTTGGAATCAATGATGTTAAGTTCTGTCTGCGATTCCTGATTTAATTTCTAAAGAACACAATAGGTTATTTAAGGAAAGGTTTGACACTTGTACAAAAATTTTTGTACAGTGGAACCGGTACGTTTTCCTAGGATTAACCAACGGTTCCTCGCTCTCACCATCATGGGAGCCGACCGGCGTCAGCCCGAGCCTCTCCATTTCCTTCGCAGCAGCTGCCTCAGCCTCGACAGCTTTAAGTTTCAACGGGCCAAGCCCCACCGACTTCATCATGGTGTTAGCTGCAAGAAAAAGAAAGGAAATCAGTTAGATCCAAAGAAAAAAGTCAAAGAAAATTTCTCACCTAAGCCGCCTGGGAGATACGTTCGGATCGAACTCAACCCAAACATGTATAGCACGCCCTCCGGTAACAACTTGTGGATATCCAGCTTCAGGTCGGCTAGCATGTTGGCCGTATGAAGGTACTCGGGCTGGGTCTTGTATCTCTTCAGCTCGGGAGGAGGAGGAAGCCCGACCTGCCACTTGGTTCGGAAAGACGGTAGCTCGGGAAGTCTTATGTAAAAGAAGTAGTCTTTCTAATGTTTATTGGAAGTGGACATTTTATCAAAAAAGACTAAGCCGATCTCAGACTAGAAGAGATAAGTGCCCAGCTTGGACTGCTTAGGGTAATAGAAGTAGTGGAATATTTGAGGCTTAAGGGGAATGTTGTGGACTTTGAACAGTACCACAACCCCGCACAGGAGGCGGAAGGAGTTAAGGACAAGCTAGGTGAGCGGAAGGCGAAAATAGTTACAGACTTAAATAATAAAGGGATGGATGGGGAATCGCAGACCGACCACGAATTGGTCGCGAAAAAAGCAAAGGGTGTCGTTCGGCGGGCTATGCGGTCGGGCGAAAGGTGAAGCCAAAACTATTTCATGATCAGAAGCGATTTCAAAGGCACCTACCAGGCTCGCAGCATCACTTGCATCGAACCGAGTCTCCATGGTGGTGTACCATGGGCCGGGAGCATGGTCAGCGGGCTGCAAGGAACTGGCCATCGTCGGAAAACAAGGGTGAAGGGTTCGATACAGAAGATTGTCGGAAAAAGTAAAAAGAAAGATCGACTGAAGGCAGGCTCGCCAAGCAAAAATGACGCAGTGGTAGAGGGAGGAGGAGCTTACGGAATAAGGGTCGCCAGAGCACTGAGACGCAGAACTGCCGGAGCACAGCAAGCGCACGGAGTCCCTGAAGCTTGCGGAAGATGAAAGCAATGCAGCAGTAGCCGCCCCACGGCTTTATAAAGATGGACGCGGTCGATCTGGCCATCCGATCTAGGGCGTAGGAATCAGGGCACACATCCGACCATTGAATTCGAACCGTCAAACATCACATCAGCAGCTGTCACCTCGGATGTGCGGCGACTGCGCCAACGACACATGGCGTTGTCCCACAGGTTAGCATTTAATGGGTGCGTACTCAGCCTTAATGGAACTGATTTGCACGCATCGCGAGGAGATTCGGACGGCGTTAGCATTAGCTGATCGGCTCGCACCCCTTCGAAATCGACGGGGAAAGGTATCCGAGATACTAAGTATAAAGACACGAAGCACCGACCGGGGAAGAACAATCCTACGGAGACCGAGCGGGATCCAACCCATCTATCAGCCGACCGGCCAACTACTTTCCAGGCTATTCGTCCAGTCATTCAGACTTTCAGCCTCCTTCGACTAGACTTGAAGGGAAGGTATGTGATCCGGTGGTAAGAGGGGGGGCCCGCCCGGCAAGAGGTCAAAGTGGTCAACATTCGGCCGCCGTTCGACCGGGCGGATTACCTTCCTGATCAACAGGAGGAATGGCCGACCCGACATTTCGACAGCTCGGCCTGACGCCGAGTTTTCGACGCTCACAAGGCAAAGCGAGGAGAAACGGAAGCCGAGTGGCCATCCCGCTCGACTAACGGTAGACACGACATCCAGCCGACAGACCCCGCTTGGGCCGGGAAAGGTACTAGCCAAGCGGTTCCTCCGCTCGGCCCCTGAAAGGCGCTAGCCGAGTGGTTCCTCCGCTCGGACTAGTAAAAGGCAAAGGAAGCAGGTGGCAAGATCTTCCTAGGAACCATTGTCGCCGACAAGAAGCATGGCCAACGGCCTGGTTGGACAGAGAATCGTATGATGAAAACTTTCATTGTCACGTCAGAGATATGCTCATGCTATTAAGGTAGGGTGTCGGACGCGCTTTCCTAACACATCCATTCCAGGTATGCTTGGAGGAGCGTGTTGGGATCTTAGATGGCTAGAGGGGGGGTGAATAGCCTCTTTGAAAACTTAAACACAATCTTTCTTAAAGAAAAACTTGTTAGCACAGCGGAAGTAGAAAACTAAAACGGAGGAAGAAAGACACACACAGCAGACACACGGATATACAAGGTTCGGGGATAACTTGCCCCTACTCCTTGGCGTGTCCGTAAGGAGGACGACTCCTTGATCTTTCGATAGATCACACCCCGGACAAAATCCGGCTAAAAATGTCTCCTTCTCGGTGGAGAAACCTCTCAACAGAGTCTCAATTGATTATAGAATTAAGCACAAGACTTACAGTGGCTGAGAAGAATAATCAGATGAGCTTACAGCCACGCGGAGAAGAAACAGAGCAGAGAGCACACAACAACCTTCTTAGCAAGGAGCTCACAGTTTCACCAACTTGCTTTCTCAAAGGATTGATCGATTGGAAAACAGAGAATCTAGTTAACTTCTTTCTGAACCTCTCTTCTTCCTTCTTATGTCTCTCTGCTTTACTGGCTCGAATCACTGCCGCCTGCAGAATCGCTGCTGCCAACAAGGCGTAGCCAATCACCGCTCCTCCTCATCTGGTTCTCTGAACCCATGCCAATGGAAATCACTGGCGTCTCTGGATACGAACCAATAAGTAGAGGTCAAACTGAGCGTAGCCCAATCGCAATCAGATTCGTCAGTGAACGTTGATGCCTCAAATGCATCTGTTGCAGCAAATCACAGTGTAAAGAGCACTTGTCTTCTTCTCTTAATGAAGCTTAATTTGAATTCAATCATGAGAGTGTGACCTGCAACCTGCAAGCTAAAAAGACTCACAGCAGATGGTTAAAAACAGATGGGTGAAAACAAATACGGCAATCAGAAAAAGTACATGCAAAACAAACAATACCGTGGGTCGGTCTGCAGACCGATCCACGCTTTCTGAATCATCGCTGATCGGTCTGCAGACCGATCAGGAACTAATCTGATCGGTCTCCAGACCGATCAGATGTCGCTGCGCACAGCTTCTGATCGGTCTGCGGACCGATCAGGCACTAATCTGATCGATCCCGAGACCGATCAGATGTCGCTCTTCCCAAGCGCTTACAGCCTCCTGATCGGTCTCCAGACCGATCAGTAAAATCACAGTAGACTACTGATCGATCTGCAGATCGATCAGTAATGCCGACCGATCCAGCTTCTTGACTCAGTCCGGGTCGAGCCCTCTCTGACCTAGTCCGGAGAAACGAACTCCCTAGCCCTCTCCGACTTCATCTGGTCCTAGAGAACGAGCTACCGAGCCCTCTCTGACTTCGCATGCCAAGTTTCCTTCTTGGACTTTTCAACACCAGATGTCCGATCACCCTTGATCCATCCGGATTTTCCCTTGCCCGGCTTCACTCACCGTGACTTGCACCTAGCTTCACTCACTAGGGTTTTCACCGCTTCACTCACCAAGATTTCCAATCACCGGCTTCACTCACCAAGACTTTCCAACCGCCTAACATCCCAGTTAGGACTTTCTCAATCAGTCAACCAAGTCAACCTAGATTAGTAATCAATCTGAAGTTAAATATTCGATACAAACTTAAATCAAGTCAACAAGAAAACAACATCCGTGTTAGATCGTATCAACAATCTCCCTCTTTTTGTTGTTTGACAACACGATTTAAGTTTAGATCAGAAATGCTCATATACCCATAATTTTTAGGGAAATCAGGATCCTCCCCCTAAGACGGATATACCTTAGTTATCTTTTCCCCCTTTTTCATATCGACTCGATGAAGTCAATTCATCACTTAACTTAACTTAGTCGAATAGGTGCGAATTAGGTAAGAGGATTCAAAACGACTCAAAGTCATCCTCTCCCCTAACATCAACCTTTCATTCATTTCTAAACTTAGTTATCTTCTCCCCCTTTGTTAAACACCGAAAAGGAGCGAACAAGGTAAGATAACTTAAAGAGCTCCCCCTTAATCCATACTGTCTTCTGCTTAATCCCCCTAGAATTCCTTCTAAGTGTATTTTAGGACAGTGAATGAATAAAGAAATAAAAGACATATGAAGAGTATAGTAACAACCAAGAAAAGAACAGCAAATATATAAGGAAGAATGAGTAGCATAACAGTAAGTAGCATACAACCAGGTCAGGCATAAGTATCTAGCAACCATCATCCAAAACATACAATCAATATGATCATCAAAAAGTATCAGTCATCTTCCTCAAGACGAGGAACATCTCCAGTGTCGGCTGGAGGAATATCTTCCGGAGGCGGGATGCTGCTGCTCGAAAGTGTATGGTCCGGGTGGTGCTGCGGAGGTGGGTATCTGGCCATCCACCCTCGAAGCAGTTGCTGAGTCACCAACTGCTGGCTGCGCAGATCGTCGTAGCGCTGGTCAATCTGTATGCGTAGTCCATCGAACTCAGCAGTCATCATCTCCTCGTGGCGATCAAAGCGACTCTCCAGCTCGGCGATCTGCCAGCGCAGATCAGGATCGGCCTCTCCATCGTCAGCAGCAGGAGGAGCAGCAACAGGAGAAACCTGTCGTCGAGGTAACTCACCTAATGCCCTCCCATCCTTCCACCTAACTGCCCCAGCCTGTCCTAAGATTCCAGACTTGGAAAATGCACGTTTCCCAAGTCGACAATCCTGCCTAAACATCTTTACCATCCTCCCCCTAGAGACGTCAACACCCAGGGACTCAAGCCAATCAGTAATTACATGCCCATAAGGCATATAGATGGTGTAACTGCTTGGCTCGCTATGGGATATGATAGAAGTATAGACACTCGACATGATATCAAAGTCAAGACGCCTACGCAACCCATAAAGCATCAGACAATGATACGGTCGAATCTCTGCCAATGGTTTAGAAGTAATAGGTAGTAGACAGTTTGTGACAATTTTGAAAAGAATGTAATCAGGAGCAGAAAGGCCAAGGGCTGCAAATGTAGGAAAGTCGACATCTAACTCATCTAATCCATCCGGTCTCGGATGTCCAAAGAAGTACTCATAAATCAAGTCAGATGAGACATCAAGAGGATGAGGCACGGGTTCAGGCAAAGCAGGATAGAATGAGAACACCGTCCCCGAACACAAACGACAGCCTAAATAATCAAAGAAGGCAATTAAGCTGAAATCAACGGTTTGCTTAGCCACTCTTGATCTATAACTACCATCAATAGTCTGATGAAGGTTGTTATAGAATTCAGAAACTAGGTCAAGGTTGATATCCCTCTCTAAATATACCAAGAAATCAAGTTTATAGTAGGCTATGGTTTCCGTAATCGCTGGACAAAACTCATTCATGTATTTTTTTATCGACTGATCTACATGGGAGCAACTTGAAGGTCCTTTCCTTAAAGGATTGTTCAAACTGTTGGTTGGGAAATCTTCCCGAACTGGATGGTTGAGGTCGGGAGGTTTCTTTGGATTTGGATTTATCTTTGGACTTGGAAGTACCCTCACCTACTGGTTTCTTCCTAAGGGGTTAGGAACATGACACAGATGAAGCAAAGGAGCATAACCCGAGCACCACCCCAAATCACTGAATCAGTGAGAAATGAAACAAATGAAGTACTAACGAGAAATAGAGCTGATGAAGTTACCTTGGAGCCATTTCTCTGGTTTTCGGAGAAAGAAAGAAATGCTGAGGCAGGAGGGAGTCGTCTAGGGTTCGGCGATCAAGGGGAAGAAGAAACGGGGGAAAAGAGAGTCGGCTAGGGCTTCGTAGGTAATGGGAAAGGAGGGAGTCGGGAGGAGTTAAAGCCAGGGATCGATCTATTCCCTGATCGGACGGCTGTTCGATCAGGAGAAATCCTGAACGATCAGATTCACCCGAGTGAATCGGCGACACCTGATCGGTCAGTGGACCGATCAGGGATCATCCTGATCGGTGCCGGGACCGATCAGGGGGCTTTCTTCATGCGCTGATCGGTCACTGGACCGATCAGATACCAAACAGAGAGTTTGGCTTCGTTCTGGATCGGTCGACAGACCGATCCAGACTTTCCTGATCGGTCTGTGGACCGATCAGTGTCTGATAACCTGATTTCAGTAATTTCAGTAACTGAAATACTGAGCCATGAAGTCTGAAGAATCCGGAACTCAAGAATTCATAACTTCCCTAAGACATACCCTAGAACTTAGGAATCACCAAACACTAATATATTCGAAATATGATTTCTTATGGCCTGAACTTGTTCATAATCCAAAAGTTTTAGACTCTTATCAAACAAAACCTCACACTAACTCCAACCATATGGAGTTCTGTCTTCTTGGTCCTTAGAAGTTCAAAACATATTTTTGCTAAACTCATCTCTATGATCAGGTTCAAATTTGTCAAAATATAAACAACTTGTCCTAATTTTTCAATCAAGGCATGAAAGCTGAAAATTTTGATCCTTGTTATGTTTAGTTTCAAGTTTGTCAAAATATATCCAAGTTGCTATTATTTCCTTTAACAACCTATCGTTTTATCAATCAAAGTCATGAAATGAACCAAACAACAATACCAATCAACACATCAACCATCAACCATAATTAGATAATTTCTAGGCAAAAGTCCAACCAAGATTCCTTGGTTGGAATATATGAGTAAGATCTAGGAGCCAAATACACATGAATTATGTAATGGCCTTCCCCATACTCAATTAATGTCTCTTCAACCTAATTATTCAAGGGATGCATGATACATTTTGAATAATTTGGTTGATCCTAGCATCTCACCCCATATTTAGCAAACAAAAACAATTTGTTAAACCTTATAGTTTGTGTGAGATGTCCCCAAGTTGCCCAAATTAATTTTCCAATTTTTCTTGTCATTTTAATGGTCCTTATTGATCATGATGTGGTCAACATGACTTATTGAGCCAAACACATTCCCAATTCCCTCCTTAAATGACTAAATTCATTTTCCGGAAGGGGTTTTGTGAAAATGTCGGCTAAGTTTGACTTTGACTCAACATATGTGAGTGCAATGTCTCCCCTAGCTACGTGATCTCTAATGAAGTGATGACGCACTTCAATGTGTTTGGTCCTTGAATGATGGACTGGATTTTTCGTTAGGTTTATTGTGTTAATGTTGTCACACAACACTTGCACTCCCTTATACGAAAGTCCATAATCTTCTAGAGTGTGAATCATCCACAATAATTGTGATACACTCTCTCCCATGGCAATGTATTCAGCCTCGGTCATGGAGAGAGCAACACAATGTTGCTTCCGACTTGACCAACTAACTAATGATGAACCTAAGAATTGGCAACCCCCACTAGTGCTTTTCCGATCCAATTTGCACCCAGCATAATCAGAATCGGTATAGCCTATCAAGTCAAAAGACTCTGTACGAGGGTACCATAGACCTACTCGAATTGTGCCCTTAAGGTATCTCAATATTCTCTTAACTGCAATTAAATGAGATTCCTTGGCACAGACTTGATATCTAGCGCACATGCCCACAGCAAAAAGTATGTCTGGTCGACTAGCTGTGAGATATAGAAGACTACCAATCATGCTTCTATATTGCGTTAGATCAATTGGTTTTCCACTCTCATCATTGTCAAGGCGAGTGTTTGTCGCCATTGGAGTGGACACTTCCTTAGAGTCACTCATATTGAATTTTCTAAGCATCTCTTGAGTGTATTTTGTCTGATGGACATAAATTCCATCTCGAGTTTGTTTGATTTCAAGTCCGAGGAAGAATGTCAACTCTCCTACTAGACTCATCTCAAACTCACTTTCCATGTGAGAAATGAATTCATTCAAATAGCCCTTGTTATTTGAGCCACAAATTATGTCATCGACATACACTTGGGCTACAAAAATGTTTTCACCATCTCTATGCAGAAATAGTGTTGGGTCTATTTGGCCTCTTACAAAGCCCTTTTCTAATAGGTAAGTTGACAACCTTTCGTACCATGCTCGAGGTGCTTGTTTAAGCCCATAAAGAGCTTTCTTGAGCTTGTACACGTGGTTTGGAACTTCGGTATTCACAAACCCCGGTGGTTGTTCAACATAGACCTCTTCTTTGATGAATCCGTTTAAGAAGGCTAATTTAACGTCCATTTGATAGAGCTTGAAACCTCTATGTGCAGCAAAAGCTAGCATCAAACGAATGGACTCTAATCGGGCCACGGGAGCATAAGTCTCATCATAATCGAGACCTTCGACTTGACTATAGCCCTTGGCTACAAGTCTTGCCTTGTTTCTTACAACTTCTCCCTTTTGATTTAACTTATTTTTGAAGACCCATTTAGTTCCAATAATGGTGGTCTTCTTAGGTCTAGGAACTAAGTCCCACACTTGGCTCCTTTCAAATTGACCTAACTCATCTTGCATAGCTAAGATCCAATCAGGATCGTGCAATGCCTCATCAACTATTTTTGGTTCAATCTCTGAAATCAATGCGACTTCATTAGACTCATTTCTAAAGAATGACCTAGTCCTAACCCCTTGTTGGATGTCTCCCACAATTTGGTCTTGGGGATGACTAGTGGCTAACCTAGACTGCCTTAGTGTTGGCGGTGCCTCATGAGTGGCCTCACTCGGCACAGGCAAGGACTCAATATCAGGCAAAGGATCAGATTGAGTTCTTTGTTGCCTTTGCTCATCAACATCAGAGTCAACTTCGACTCGTTCTTCATTTTGATCATTCAAACTTAGATTTCTAAGTTCAAATTGAATTTCTCCTACATCCCTTGGTTGATCATTTAAGTTAGGGATTTCTTCAAAAGCTACATCAGAGGACTCTTCAATCAATTTAGTCCTATTGTTGTAGACTCGATAGGCTTTGCTGGTAAGAGAGTACCCGACCAGTATCCCTTGATCAGCCTTAGCCGTGAACTTCCCAAGATGATCCTTGGTGTTCAAGATAAACACCTTACAACCAAACACCCTAAGATGTTTAATTGTAGGCGGTTTTCCAAACCAAAGTTCATGGGGAGTCTTTCCTAAAAACCTATGTATTAAAACTCGATTTTGCACATAGCAAGCTGTATTCACAGCTTCAGCCCATAAGTAGCTCGGTAGTGAGTACTCATTGAGCATGCTTCGTGCGGCTTGTAGGACTCGGTTCTTTCTCTCCACAACCCCATTTTGCTGTGGGGTCCTTGGAGTAGAGAACTCATGCCTCTATATCCCTTTTCTTGACAAAACTCTAAAAATCTATGATTTTGAAATTCCCCACCATGATCACTTCTAATGGTTTTAATTGTTGTCGATTTTTCATTTTCAGTTCTTCTACAAAAGGAAATAAAAATATCTATAGTTTGGTCCTTATGTTTCAAAAAGAAAGTCCATGTGTATCTAGTAAAATCATCAACGATTACCAAGCAATATCTACTTCCATTCAATGATATTACACTACTGCAATCAAATAGGTCCATGTGCAATAAATCTAAAGCAGTAGATGTACTTACAGTGCTTTTACCTTTATGAACAACTTTTGTTTGCTTACCCTTTTGACATGCATCACATAGTTTGGTCTTGTGGTACTTGATGCTGGGTAAGTCTCGCACTAATCCTTGGTTGGCCAACTTCCGGATGTTCTTCATGTTTACATGTGCCAACCTTCTATGCCATAGCCAAGACTCTTCTTCTTTCGACATGAAACACTTAATCAAAGCATTAGTAGCACTTTTAAACGATACTTGATAAATATTATCAACCCTTGTGCCTACTAGTACCGTGTCAAGTGTGTCAATGTGTTTAACCAAACATTGACTTGAATGAAATTCAATTGTGTAACCCGTATCACACAATTGACTGACACTTAGGAGATTAAAAGTCATCCCCTTGACTAGAAGGACATTCTTGATATGGAAACATTCGGATATATGAATGTCTCCAACTCCTACAACCTTAAGGCTACCATTATTACCAAAAGACACATTACCTCTACTTTTGTTTTGAATGGTTGTAAACAGTGATTTGTCCCCGGTCATGTGCTTGGAGCATCCACTATCAACAAACCAAGTTGATAGATGCTCCCCCTCGACCAATGCCTACAAGACACGGAAGATAGAGGTTTTAGGTACCCAAATCTTGGGACCTAATGCTTCTACAACGAAAGACCTAGGAATCCATGCCTTGGTCATACCTTTCCTAGTTCCATGAGCCCTAGAAACATGTGATCTACTATTTTGAGTTCTAGACATTAGAGAAATGAAACTCGACTCCTTGGGTTGATACCCTAGCCCGGCCTTGTTGTAGACTGCCCTTTGGCCATTTAGAATCATGTCTAGAGTCTTAGAGCTAGTTGAGAACTTCTCAAGCATTTTCTTGAGTTTCTCAACCTCACCCTTTAAAGTCTTGTTCTCATCCTCAAGGACTTCTAGATGTAGGTCATCGACCTCATCTTCCCTAAGGGTCCTTAAGGTTTTTACTTCTTCTTTTAACAATTTATTTTCTGTTTTTGACTTTTTAAGCAATGTAGATAAGTGAGTGATAGTCTTATAACACTTTTCTATATGAGAAGAGGTTACCTCTTCATCATCCGACGATGATGAAGCCGAGGTTGAAGCGTCGCTCGAGTCTCCCTCACTTCCGGAGTCCGAAACCTCCCTTGCCATAAGTGCTAATTGTCGTGTGCTCTTTTCCATCTTCTTTTCTTCCTCCGATGAGCTTGATGAGGACTCATCCCAAGTGGCCTTGAGAGCCTTCTTCTTCTTGACTCTTTCCTCCTTCTTTTTGGCTCGTTCCTCCTTCCTCTTTAATTTCAGACACTCGCTCCGAATGTGTCCTTTCTTGCTACACTCATAACATATAACATTAGATTTATCAAAATTTTGATCATTAGTTTTACCTTTTCCTTTGTATCTTCGGCTTCTTCTCATAATCCTTCTTACGAAGTTCGCCATCTCACTTGATGATGATCCACTTTCATCATCGGATTCGGAGGAAGAGGTGGATGAGGAAATCTCCTTTTCCTTCTTCTTTTCCTTCTTCCTTCTTCCATCCTTGCTCTTTGGTCCTGCAAATAAAGCAATACCCTTCTCTTTTTGACCTTTGTTAGCAAGCTCATGAAGTTCCATCTCACAGAAAAATTCATCTAGTTTAACAATGGAAAGATCCTTGGATACCTTGTAGGCATCTACCATAGATGACCACAAGGCATTCCTCGGAAAAGATTTAAGAGCGTACCTTACTAGATCGTGATTCTCCACTCGTTCGTCCACAGAGTGTAGACCGTTGATGATCTCCTTGAATCTCCCATGAAGTTCACTTACCGTTTCATTGTCCTTCATGGTTAGATTTTGGAGCTGATTCAAGAATAGGTCTCTCTTGGCAATCCGAGAATCTCGAGTTCCTTCTTGGAGCTCGATGAGTTTGTTCCATAGGTCTCTTGCACTCGAGAACAGACCTACCTTGACGAGTTGGTCCTTGGCGATTCCACATTGCAAGGTGACCATAGCCTTGGCATCGGCTTGTGCTTTGCGGAGTTGTTCGGTAGACCACCTTGACGAATCGAGTTCCTTACCTTCTTCATCCTTTGGTGGTGTGAAACCTTCCTTGACTGAGAACCACATGGCAATGTCGGTCTTGAGGTAATACTCCATGCGGCCCTTCCAATATTGAAAATCTGCTCCTTCGAAGTAGGGTGGTCGATTTGTGCTAAAGCCTTCTTTCATAGCCATCCTTGTTTGCTCTTTTGGGTGTTAATCCGAATCAAAGAGTCCCTTGCTCTGATACCACTTGTTGGGATCTTAGATGGCTAGAGGGGGATGAATAGCCTCTTTGAAAACTTAAACACAATCTTTCTTAAAGAAAAACTTGTTAGCACAGTGGAAGTAGAAAACTAAAACGGAGGAAGAAAGACACACACAGCAGACACACGGATATACAAGGTTCGGGGATAACTTGCCCCTACTCCTTGGCGTGTCCGTAAGGAGGACGACTCCTTGATCTTTCGGTAGATCACACCCCGGACAAAATCCGGCTAAAAATGTCTCCTTCTCGGTGGAGCAACCTCTCAACAGAGTCTCAGTTGATTATAGAATTAAGCACAAGACTTACAGTGGCTGAGAAGAATAATCAGATGAGCTTACAGTCACGTGGAGAAGAAACAGAGCAGAGAGCACACAACAACCTTCTTAGCAAGGAGCTCACAGCTTCACCAACTTGCTTTCTCAAAGGATTGATCGATTGGAAAACAGAGAATCCAGTTCTCTTCTTTCTGAACCTCTCTTCTTCCTTCTTATGTCTCTCTGCTTTACTGGCTCGAATCACTGCCGCCTGCAGAATCGCTGCTGCCAACAAGGCGTAGCCAATCACCTCTCCTCCTCATCTGGTTCTCTGAACCCATGCCAATGGAAATCACTGGCGTCTCTGGATACGAACCAATAAGTAGAGGTCAAACTGAGCGCAGCCCAATCGCAATCAGATTCGTCAGTGAACGTTGATGCCTCAAATGCATCTGTTGCAGCAAATCACAGTGTAAAGAGCACTTGTCTTCTTCTCTTAATGAAGCTTAATTTGAATTCAACCATGAGAGTGTGACCTGCAACCTGCAAGCTAAAAAGACTCACAGCAGATGGTTAAAAACAGATGGGTGAAAACAAATACGGCAATCAGAAAAAGTACATGCAAAACAAACAATACCGTGGGTCGGTCTGCAGACCGATCCACGCTTTCTGAATCATCGCTGATCGATCGATCAGAACTAACTCGATCGGTATCCGCCGATCGATGTCGCCGACTTCCGATCGGTCTGCGGACCGATCAGCACTAATCTGATCGGTCCCGAGACCGATCAAATGTCGCTCTTCCCAAGCGCTTACGGCCTCCTGATCGGTCTCCGATCGGTAAAATCACGATGAACTCGATCGATTTCGATCGGTGCAGATCGATGTCGATCGATAGCCATCGATCGATTCCGATCGGTCGCACCGATCAGTGTCCAAGTTTCCGATCGGTCTACCGACCGATCCAGCCTTCTTGACTCCGGTCGAGCCCTCTCGACCTAGTCCAGAAACGAGCTCCCTAGCCCTCTCCGACTTCATCGGTCCTAGAGAACGAGCTACCGAGCCCTCTCTGACTTCGCATGCCAAGTTTCCTTCTTGGACTTTTCAACACCAGATGTCCGATCACCCTTGATCCATCTGGATTTTCCCTTGCCTGGCTTCACTCACCAGGACTTGCACCTAGCTTCACTCACTAGGGTTTTCACCTGGCTTCACTCACCAAGATTTCCAATCTGCCTGGCTTCACTCACCAGGACTTTCCAACTGCCTAACATCCCAGTTAGGACTTTCTCAATCAGGTCAACCAAGTCAACCTAGATTAGTAATCAATCTGAGTTAAATATCTGATACAAACTTAAATCAGTGTCAACAGCAAAACAACATCCAGGTCAGACTGTATCAACAGAGCGCGCACGCCTCGAGGAGCATTCACACACCTCTGGGGAGCCCTATATAAGGATCCCCAGACTTCGACGGAGGTATGCTTACATCTCTACTGTAGCTACAGTTCTCGCTTTTACTCTACTTCTTTCTTTCTTTCTGCCGGAGATTTGACTTGAGCGTCGAAGGGTCATCGCCGGGGAACCCCTCCTCGGCTCGACACTATGTTCGGTAGCAAGAGATCTACGTCTTTGGAGTCTTCGACCAGTCAACAGGAGCACCACGTCCCCAGTGTCCATCGACTCAGCACTCAGATAGAATCAGTCGTTAAATTAGAAGTTGAAGTAACGTAGACTTGGAGAATTGTGTGTTGGTTGTTATGTCAGATGAATAAGGTGTGTGAACACGTGTCACCAATTAGGAACACACATTTATAATGGATATGATGGGTAAATCATCACTCTAAAATGTGAGCACAAGTATCAAGATGAACCTTTTTTTAGTGTTTGATGCTCAAGGCATTTATAACTTAATCAGTCCTAAGCCCAGACAGATTTTTAAGACTTTATTTCTCAAGCGCTTAAGTGGATTTTACCAAATAATTGATCGGTCTTAAGGTCGATCAAACCCTAGAGTCTAGTTAATCTTATACTTAGATAGACTTAGTTTTGTACGTCTCAAGGAGACTCTATTTTTGTTCGAGCGATCTTTATCATACACCTAAATGGGTACATATGCACGACCGGCTAAAGACCTAGTCAGACATTAGAAGTTTTGTCACAAGGGATAAGATTTCTGAGTCACTTAGGACATGAAGTTGAACACACGAGAACAAATAACAGTAAAACAGCTAAGCGTAACTCATAGGTAGATTAACAAAAATAGCATTTTAGTTACATGGACGGGAAGCTCAATTATATAAACTCTATTCAAGAGGAAATTAAAGAAGATTACTTTAGAATGAGAAATGAGTCGGGTAGGCATTCCTTGATTAGCCTTTGGCAGTGGAGAAAACGAGTTGGAGGTTTGAATGCCAAGTAGTCCCCCTCCCTAAGCTATATCATTGCACCATCAGCCCTATGGAGGAGATCTTTGTTGACGGAGTCGACAATGGGCACAACGAAGTCACGTGATTAGAGGAGGGATGTCTTTCTTACTTTAAATCCCTCGTCCTCTCCCTCCTTATAGGTTGTTGCCCGAGCCACTATCAGCTCAGAAGAGACACTCGCCAGTTCAGATTTCGAAGTGACCAAAGTAGTTTAGCCAGCCCCTAAGTCTGCCCGGAGGGACTCCAGCTCCGCCTTTTGGATGTCTAGGATTTGCTGTCGCTCGAACACTAATTGAACTTGGATTGCCAACTCCGCCGCATGTGTAGTACTCATTTCCTCTAGCTTAGTGGAGAGACACTAGACTTCTGATATCTTCCCATCCAGCTCAGCCACTATGTTTGCTCAGTGAACTATCTCTGAGTGGAGCCTATCTTCTGTAATTTTCAGGGTGGCCTCTGATGTTTCTGCCAGCTCTGCCTCAACTTTCCTCGACGCCTACGCCTCTTGAAGTTCCTTTTCTAGTTAGCTCAGTCACTCCAGTTGCACTTGATGCTCTTGTGGCGACAGAGCAAGAATATACATGGAGCCTAGCTCTGCTAGGTGTTTCTTCAAAGTCTCATTTTCTTAGGCTAAAGTTGTGAATTTTATAACATGCCCATTTTGAATGCTCATTGATGCAGAATGAACATCATCAAAAATGCTCAAAATAAAAAATAACTAAAGGGTGAAAACAATATCATAGTTAAATCAAAAGAATATTCATCCGTCATCCCAGCTGGTGTAAAGTCAGTCATTCGATTCATAGTCACCTCCCAATTCTTTATAAACGAGCCCCTCAATAAAATGCAGTCGCTGATTGGTGGGTCAGATGATGGGGAGGCTATTATTGAGGTGGACGAACGATCGTAGATAGCAGATAAATTGTAAAGCCTCTTTAGCTCGATCCCAATTGTGATTGAAGGAGCTTCGGCAAGAGGGGTAACTAGGATAGCGGTAGGTTGTTAAGCAGACCAACTGGGAGAGTCGACCGATTGGGAGGTGACCTCTTGAATTGGACTGCTCAAGAGGGGAGTTGACACTGAAGGACGAGTGGGCAAAGTTCGCTTGAAAGATTGTGTCAGAGTCTTTTCCCAGACGGGTGTGAGTTGAGGTGAAGGCACGGTGAGAGGGAATGCTTGTCCCTCAGAGATGAGCCAGCTCCACTTGCACCTCCTCTTCAAAGGCACCTCCAACTCATCGGGTGGAGAATCTTTAGAGGTCAGGAGAGGGTCGACAAACACTTCTTTCGGCGTGGCCGTCTTACTGGATTCTATTGCCTGGCTACTGGATGCCCTCCCAAAAGGATCGATCGGTTGCTGATCTTGTTCAGCCAATAGCAGTTGCTCTGTCTGAAGTAGTTTGTCCTCATGTAACAAATGCTGGAAAGCTATAGACTCAAAGAAAGCATCCACTACATGAAACAAAAAAGACTTTAGTTGGTGCCAACTTACTGGACGGGTTGATAAGACTTATCTAAGGAACATGGGAACTTTGCCCGAACATGACTTAATCCAAACAAGTAAAGGAGGTCCTCACTTAGCAATTTGGGAATCTTGAATTGAATGCCTCCCAGTTTCTTTGAGTAGGAGAAGAAGGTCGGGTCCAGCTTAAAATTCCCTAGTTCAGGAAGAGGAGGAAGGTCTGATCGCCATGATGTTGACCAAGAGACAAGCTCGGGTAGTTCAACAAAAAGAAATAGGATTTCTATCCTTTATTGAAAGAGGGCAGGTCCATGAAGAACACTGCCTTTGGACGAGATTGAAATAAAAAAAAAACTCGGGTATGATTTCTTAGGGTACAAAAATAAGTGAAAATTGTGAGAAGTCGATGGAATGTCATACATGTTAGTTAGAGCTCTAGAGCCAATCATTTGATGATTGTTGTATGGACTCGTTGTATCATATTCTTGTATATAAATAAAGGTATTTGTTTTTGGTTATTATAGTTACTTGTATTGGTGTCAAATAACTAAGTATAATAGCGTCCTTGAGTAAAAGGTTCTTACCTATATCAATCAATTGGTTGAATCGATAGTGAGATGATATAAGGAACACTACTCTTAATCATTCTTAGTCAAGTATTAACATTCAGGGACAATGTCAATGTGACGAGACTAGCATGTAGGTCAACTCGATGACTTGATCTCACAAGTCATGGATATGGAGATATCAAGTTGACACATGGGTATGCATTGGAGAATGTATACTGAATGACCCGCCATGAGAAAGTATCATGGATCGTTATATGAGTGTCATATACTTTCTCATGTGGCTATTAGTATGACTATTAGTCCTTGGACCTAAAGTCACCATGGTTCCCTACATAAGGAGTTACGTACTTTGGCTTCGTCAAACGTCACCCGTAACTGGGTGGACTATAAAGGCGATTACTGGGTATGTAACAAATTATGCGGAAGGATGTGAGTGATGTAGATGGATCTATCCCTCCTATATGACGGGAGTGACATCGATATTCTTGATAGAGTGAAACCACTAAGTGCATGACCATGCCCAAATGAGTCAATATGAGATATTGAGCTCATTTGATTGAGTGAGTCTACTTGGAGTTCAAGATTTAGATTGATTAGAGGATGACACGGTCTATGCCTCATATTGATCAATCTAGATGTCTAGGATAGAAGGACAATGTCATATATTGTGAGGAGTCACAATTAGTAGTCACAAGGTGATGTTGGATCTCAACATTCTTGTAACTTGGGTAGTAATGATGTGTTGCTAGATACCGCTCATTTCTTATGCTTCTAAATGGGTTTAGGAGCATTGTCAACATTACAAGAACCTATAGGGTCACACATAAAGGGTAATTAGATGGAGATTAGGTTCATTTGATGAACCTAAAGGATTAGGTTCATGTGATGAACCAAATTGGATTAAGAGTAATCCAAATTGAGCTAATTGAGTTGGACTCAATTTGGTTCATGTGTTAAGTGAGTCTAATTTAGACTTAGACTCATTTAATTAATTTAATTCAATGAATAGAGATTCATTAAATTAAAATTGACTTGAACCAATGGTTAGATTTGATCAACCATGGGAGAGAAGTGGTCAAGTTTGACTTGACTTGAGAGGAAGATGAAGGGTCAAGTTTGACTTGACCATTTGCCACCTCATTGGTGAGTTGCCATTAAGTGGGCCAATAATGATGTGCCACATCATCAAGGCTAACACATGTGTGTGCCACCCCATGAGGGAAACCAAGAGTTGTGACTCTTGGTATCCCATGGAGGTTTAAAAGCCTTCTTTTCAATGTTGTCGGCCACTTAATTCAATTAGGAGCTTTTCATTTGGTGAGTAACCTCCTTCTTCTTCCTCAAGCTCTCAACCTCTCTCCCTCTCCTCCTCCTTGCCGATACCATCAAGGGTGCTAGCACATCCTAGTGGTTTCTCTCCATCTCTTGCTTGTGTGGACACACATAGAGGAGTATCTACTTTGATACTCTCGAGATCCGGCGAACCTTGGCTGAGCGGGATTACGCGAAGGGCTTCGCATCAAGGATAACCTCTTTTCTTTTGTAGATCTAGTGTAGATCTAGGAGTAGAAAACATGTAAATGAAATTTTAAACTTCGCACGGATCTAGTGGCATGGGGATTTCGAGGTTTCCGCAACGCAAAAAACGGTTTTTGCAGCCCGAAAAACCCAACAGTGGTATCAGAGCCACGTGCGAAGCGTACACATGTTTTAATTTGTATTTTTATGAAAATTACAGATCTGTGAATTTCTATAAATTTATTATTTTTAAAGATTTTATGGGTATTTTTCTCGTAGAAGCGAAGCACAAGTGTTTAGACACTTGTAGGCTTCGACTACCAAGAAAATATTTCCAAAACGGTAACGTTTCGCCCCAAATCGTTTTGGGAAAGTAGACTAAGGCGCTGTAGGATCGCTTAGGAACACTCGCGATGGTTATATCGCGGGTAGGAGTGCTGCCCCTGACCCCGCAAGGGGCTTCGTTCCGCGATTGCGTCCAAAAGTCGCTAAACGGGACCGCCGGGAGTTTTTTACTCATAAAATTGTAAAAATTGTAGAAAAAATTACAAAAATTTATAGAAATTACATAATTTAGAATTATGTATTATTTTGTGATGGTCATGGCCCAAAAGATCCAATTAGATTGAAAATTTTGTGTTGTAATTCATATTATGGTCTGCGTGCCATTTTCTGTGATGTGCGTGTTGTATATGAAACGCAACCTGCGCGTCGTGCCTTTCCTATTTTTATATTCCTGTTATAAATAGTTTAGACTAGAATGTAACTCGAGTTTCACCTTTGTAATGTACAAAATGGAGCGGTGGAAGGTCCACTCGAGACAGAATTACGAGGAGGGCGCGAGCAATACAAGGTGGTCAAAGGAAGGAGCTTGAGAAGCTGTTGACCATCCGATCTTCTCATTGGCTTGGGAAGATCGTAATAGGGCCATGACTAATCACAAAATATTTAATTAATTGCTTGTGTGTGTGTATATGTGATGCATGCTAGAATAGTAATTAATTAGCGCCTCGATGATTAGATTAGATCTAAATCGCATACATGATGCACCCTAACGATTAGATTAGATCTAAATCGAGTATATGATATACATCGACGATTAGATTAGATCTCAATCGCATCAACTCGAAATGCCTACCATGCCGTGATACCCATCACTACCTCGATCGCATGTTGTTGTTGAATTTGCCAAAGCAGAGCAACGCATACTATCTTGGTAGGGTGCGGAGGGACAATCTTGGTCCCGCCTATCAACGAATGGGTGAGTAGAACTCAATTAGATCGAGTAACTAGTTAACTCAATTGGATCGAGTTTAACTATAGGCATTTTTTAATTGTTGGTAGATAGGACAAAATCACGTTTATATTAACTCTTAGGTGTATTATCCAAAACTAACTCGAGTTTTAATATAAATGCGGATCTTGATCCTATAAATAAGAGTTGCATAGAGATGTAATTGGTAATTAGTTACCTACCGATCATACTAAGTCTTGGGTGTTTTAGCCAAAGCTAAATCAAGGCATAGTATGATGTGGATCTTGTTCCACATGAATTATAGAATTCAGTGGGAGCATCATTTAATTAAAGGCCTAATTAAATGATTACTAGAATATGATGTTTATTTATTTTCTGCAATTTCTGTTGTAGATTGCCATGACGTCAAATACGAACTCTTTCTCCCTGCGTTCCGTCTTTGAGAAGGACAAGCTTAACGGAGCTAATTTCCTGGACTGGTACAGAAATATGAGAATAGTTCTCACTCAAGAAAGAAAACTGTACGTTCTGGAGCAGCCCATTCCGGAGGCACCTCTTACCACTGCCACGCGAGCTGACCGAGATGCTTACAAGAAGCATCAAGATGACGCATTAGATGTGTCTTGTCTCATGCTCGCAACAATGAACTCAGAGCTTCAGAAGCAACACGAGTTGATGGGTGCTTATGATATCGTTGAACATCTTCGTCAACTGTATCAAGGACAAGCAGGACACTAGAAGAGGAACTGCACAGGATACCTGGAAGATCTTAAGAAGAAGAGAAATAAGATTTCTACTTTAGTTATACATGTTATAGAAGTCAACCTCTCTATTTCTTCATCGTGGGTATTAGATACCGGATGTGCTTCTCATATCTGTACTAATGTACAAGCGCTGAGAAATAGCAGAGCATTGACGAAGGGCGAGATAGACCTACGAGTAGGCAATGGAGCACGGGTTGCTGTTGTTACTGTAGGAACTTATTCTCTATCTCTGCCCTCTAGGCTTGTACTAGAATTGAATGATTGTTGTTATGTGTCTACTTTGACTAAGAACATTATATCAGTTTCTTGTTTAGACAAAAAATGCTTCTCATTTATAATAAAGAACAAATGTTGTTCAGTTTATTTAAATGATATGTTCTATTATAGTGCACCTCTGATGAACAGACTCTATATTCTAGACCTTGAGAACCCTATCTATAACATAAGTACCAAGAGGTTCAAGTCAAATGACATGAACCAAACCTATCTCTGGCAATGTCGCTTAGGTCATATAAATGACAAACGTTTATCCCAGCTCCATAAAGATGGTTTGCTGGACTCATTTGATTTTGAATCATATGAGACATGCGAGTCATGCCTTCTAGGCAAGATGTCCAAGACTCCCTTTAGTGGACACAGTGATAGAGTGACTGACTTGTTAGGTCTTATACATAGTGATGATGTATGTGACCCTTTCAATGTCACTGCTAGAAGTGGTTATAGGTACTTCATTACATTTACTGATGACTTCAGTAGATATGATTATGTGTACCTGATGACACATAAGTCAGAATCCGTTGAAAAGTTCAAAGAATTCAAGAATGAAGTACAAAATCAGCTTGGCAAGAGTATTAAGATACTTCGATCAGATCGAGGTGGTGAATACCTTAGCCATGAGTTTCGTGACTATCTAGCTGAGTGCGGGATTCTATCTCAACTCACTCCTCCTGGAACACCACAGTGGAATGGTGTATCCGAAAGGAGGAATCGTACCTTATTAGATATGGTACGATCTATGATGAGTCACACAAATCTTCCTTTGTATCTTTGGGGCTATGCTCTAGACACAGCAGCCTTCATTCTCAACCGAGTTCCATCTAAGGCTGTAATAAAGACACCATATAGGATATGGACTGGGAGAGATGCCCAGGTGTCTTTTATGAGGATTTGGGGTTGTGAGGCTTACGTTCGATGTCAAGTCTCGGACAAATTGGGACCCAAATCCGATAAGTGCTATTTTATTGGATATCCCAAGGAAACGAAGGGATAGTACTTCTACATTCCCAGTCAACACAAGATAGTTGTGGCAAAGACTGGGGTATTTCTAGAAAGAGATTTTGTTTCTAGAAAGACTAGTGGGAGTACGTTCGATCTTGAAGAAGTTCAAGATGTGGACCATAGCATAGAAGCCTCGATGGAAGTTGAATTGGAACCACAAAGTATTGTGGATGATGTTGTTCCACAAGGAGTTGAGGAATCATAACCAGTTCAAGTAGACTTACCTCTTCACAGGTCTGATAGGGTACGTCGTCAGCCTGAGAGATATTCATTTCTCTTGTCTGACCATGATGACGTTATGCTCATTGAGGATGAGCCTACCTCCTATCAAGAAGCTGTGATGAGACCAGATTCCGAGAAATGACTAAAGGCCATGAGATCCGAGATGGAATTCATGTACACTAACCAAGTATGGACTTTAGTTGATCCACCTGAAGGGGTAAAACCCATTGGGTGTAAGTGGGTCTTTAAGAGAAAAACTGACATGGATGGACTTATTTATAAGGGTCGCTTGGTAGCTAAAAGTTTCAAGCAAATTACCTTTTCTCCAGTAGCGATGTTTAAGTCCATTCAGATCATGCTTGCTATTGCAGCGTACCACGATTATGAGATCTGGAAGATGGATGTCAAAACCGTGTTTCTGAATGGAAACCTGCTCGAGGATGTGTACATGACACAACCTGAGGGTTTTGAAGATCCACAGCATACTGGCAGAGTATGCAAGCTGCATATGCCCATTTATGGACTAAAGCAAGCTTCTCGGAGCTGGAATCTTCGATTCGATGATGTAATCAAATAGTTTGGTTTCATCAAGAATGAAGATGAGCCTTGTGTCTACAAGAAGGTTGTAGGAAAGACAATTGTCTTCCTTATATTGTATGTGGATGACATACTACTCATTGGGAATGACATCCCTTTGCTACAGTCTGTAAAGACTTGGCTAGGGACTTGTTTCTCAATGAAGGACTTAGGTGAATCCATCCGCATTCTAGGCATACAGATCTATAGAGATAGATCTACGAGATTGTTTGTCCTAAGTCAGAGTACATACATTGACAAGGTATTACTTCGATTTGCCATGCAGAACTCCAAGAAGGGATTTCTGCCGATGTCACATGGTGTAAGTCTTTCAAAGACTCAAAGTCCCTCTTCTAGAGAGGAGAGAGACCGCATGGATCAGATTTATTATGCTTCAGCCATAGGATCTATCATGTACGCCATGATATGTACTCGTCCTGATGTCTCGTATGCTTTGAGCATGACGAGCAGATACTAGTCAGATCCAGGTGAAAGTCACTGGATAGTAGTCAAGAATATTCTTAAGTACTTAAGAAGGACTAAAGAATATTTCTTGATATATGGAGGCGATGATGAGCTAGCTGTAAAGGGTTATAGTGATGCCAGCTTCCAAACCGACCAGGATGATTATCGATCGCAGTTAGGGTTCGTGTTTTGTATAAATGGTGGTGCTATGAGTTGGAAGAGTTCGAAGCAGGACACAGTCGTTGATTCTACAACAGAGGCCGAGTATATTGTTGCATCAGAAGCAGCAAAGGAGGCAGTTTGGATCCGCAAGTTCATCACTGAACTTGGGGTGGTTCCTAGCATCGCTGACCCTATTGAGCTCTATTGTGACAACAATGGAGCAATTGCGCAGGCTAAGGAACCTCACTCACACCAGCGAACCAAACACATACTACGGCGCTTCCATCTCATTCGAGATATTATCGAGAGAGGAGATGCGAAGATTTGCAGAGTACCCACAGAGGCAAACATCGCAGATCCCTTGACCAAGGCTTTGGCACAGAGAAAGCATGATAGTCACACTAGGTCATTAGGCCTTAGAGCCTACACTGATTGGCACTAGTGCTAGTGGGAGATTGTTAGTTAGAGCCCTAGAGCCAATCATTTGATGATTGTTGTATGGACTCGTTGTATCATATTCTTGTATATAAATAAAGGCATTTATTTTTGGTTATTATACTTACTTGTATTGGTGCCAAATAACTAAGTATAATAGCGTCCTTGAGTAAAAGGTTCTTACCCATATCAATCAATTGGTTGAATCGAGAGTGAGATGATATAGGGAACATTACTCTTAATCATTCCTAGTCAAGTATTAACATTCAGGGACAATGTTAATGCGACAAGACTAGCATGTAGGACAACTCGACGACTTGATCTCACAAGTCATGGATATGGAGATAACAAGTTGACACATGGGTATGCATTGGAGAATGTATACTGAATGACCCGCCATGAGAAAGTATCATGGATCGTTATATGAGTGTCATATACTTTCTAATGTGGCTATTAGTATGACTACTAGTCCTTGGACCTGAAGTCACTATGATTACCTACATAAGGAATTACGTACTTTGGCTTCGTCAAACGTCACCCATAACTGGGTGGACTATAAAGGCGATTACTGGGTATGTAACAAATTATGCGGAGGGATGTGAGTAATGTAGATGGGATCTATCTCTCCTATATGATGGGTGTGACATCGATATTCTTGATAGAGTGAGACCACTAAGTGTATGACCATGCCCAAATGAGTCAATATGGGATATTGAGCTCATTTGATTGAGTGAGTCTACTTGGAGTTCAAGATTTAGATTGATTAGAGGATGACACGGTCTATGCCTCATATTGATCAATCTAGATGTCTAGGATAGAAGGACAATATCATATATTGTGAGGAGTCACAATTAGTAGTCACAAGGTGATGTTGGATCTCAACATTCTTGCAACTTGGGTAGTAATGATGTGTTGCTAGATACCGTTCATTACTTATGCTTTTAAATGGATTTAGGAGCATTGCCAACGTTACAAGAACCTATAGGGTCACACATAAAGGGAAATTAGATGGAGATTAGGTTCATTTGATGAACCTAAAGGATTAGGTTCATGTGATGAACCAAATTGGATTAAGAGTAATCCAAATTGAGCTAATTGAGTTGGACTCAATTTGGTTCATGTGTTAAGTGAGTCTAATTTAGATTTAGACTCATTTAATTAATTTAATTCAATGAATAGAGATTCATTAAATTAAAATTAACTTGAACCAATGGTTAGATTTCATCAACCATGGGAGAGAAGTGGTCAAGTTTGACTTGACTTGAGAGGAAGATGAAGGGTCAAGTTTGACTTGACCATTTGCCACCTCATTGGTGAGTTGTCATTTAGTGGGCCAATAATGATGTGCCACATCATCAAGGCTAACACATGTGTGTGCCACCTCATGAGGGAGACCAAGAGTTGTGACTCTTGGTATCCCATGGAGGTTTAAAAGCCTTCTTTTCAATGTGGCCGACCACTTAATTCAATTGGGAGATTTTCATTTGGTGAGTAACCTCCTTCTTCTTCCTCAAGCTCTCAACCTCTCTCCCTCTCCTCCTCCTTGCCGAGACCATCAAGGGTGCTAGCACATCCTAGTGGTTTCTCTCCATCTCTTGCTTGTGTGGATACACATAGAGGAGTATCTACTTTGATACTCTCGAGATCCGGCGAACCTTGGACAAGCGGGATTACGCAAAGGGCTTCGCATCAAGGGTAACCTCTTTTATTTTATAGATCTAGGAGTAGAAAACATGTATATGAAATTTTAAACTTCGCACGGATCCGGTGGCATGGGGATTTCAGGGTTTCCGCAATGCAAAAAGCGATTTTTGGGGCCCGAAAAACTCAACAATACAAACAAAATAAAATACATCCCGCACATGCTGCAGAATGCGTTCGGAGTAAATTAAGAGAGAGGGATGTTGAAATAATGACTTATCTCAGAAAGGAACTGGGAATCATAAAATGTGAGCTAGCTTTAAGTTGGTCCTTAAAGAATGTAGCAAAGCTCGGAGGAGGGCGATGAGTGTCATCCTGGGACGTTGGAAGGCGAATGTGGTGATTCCTAGGGATTTCAAATGAAAGACAAAGGACTTCTTGATCACTATGATCAAAATTCGAATGAGTAAAAGTATACCAAGGGACAATAGATTCTTGAGACATGGGAGAATGCAATAAGGCTTGGTTCCTTGCCCAGTGCTAAGGTCCTCAGTACAAGGACAACTGGCCAAGAGGTCGGTCAGACCAAAGGAGCCTAGCGCTTTCCGCATGTAGTAAGACACCTACTATATTTCTAACCAGCCATCATCTATCCAGGTTTAAGAGTCACGACCGAACACAAGGCGAGTCAGGAATAATATCAAATAAGACCCGGGGACCTAGCGTCCCGCTCTGGGTGCCTAGTATACAATGGGTTAAACTGGCAACCAGTTAAACTTATGGGTCTTCATTATTCATTCTCACATCCTCCTATATATGGCAACCAAATATACAACTGACTAGAGTTACAAGGCTCAGTATCCTTATCTTTACCGAGCAAACATACAAGGCAATTTCAGAAGAAATCTGACCCGATTTATAGAGCTCATATATCACTTTAGGGATAAGCCTCCTAGTATAAGAACGATGGATGGAAAGTACCAATCGGGCCTCTCAGGGTTCAATTCCCCATTCTTCAGAAATAAGTATCTATGTATATGACCGGTCGGTGTTGTGAACCGTCTGGACCTAGGGGACTTGACTTCCTATTACTTCATAATCAGATTTTCAACATTACACAATATATATCCGAGCAGTCTTAAAGGTCGAACGTCCTACCATACTTAGTACTGCTTTTATATATATACACGGTCAGTTAAATATCCGACCGGGATATCTTCGGGGGACCACATTATCAGAGAATCACAACAGCTTATCAGAGAATAACAACCGCTTGTCAGAGAATATTTTCATATTATTATATGGGCATTCAATAGAACCTTCCTCAAAGGTGATTCTACATTTGCTATTAGCTAACACTTTATGACAACATATTCATTCAATCACATCATTAATGACGTTAGTTACAAAAAGGGTGCACACAAGTAACGGAAGATTCCTCGAACAATGACTATATGCCTTCCACAATACATATTCTCTTACTCGACAACTTCTGACACCCGACATTCTCTGACACCTTATGATTGTGGAGATTATTAGAGGTGGTATATAAAGGGGGTCCTCTCCAATGGTAAGGTACACATTGGAACATATTTTTACTACGCATACGTTCTGTAACACATCTACTATTCAATTTTTCGCTCGGACATTATACTGATTTGAGCGTCGGAGGGTCTTTGACAGAGACCCCTTCCCTGATTTTTGACACTGACATTTGTCTACTCTCTCGAGTGTGTGCATGAAGGATTTGCACTCTCGTTTGTTGCCCCTGCTCCAATGTAAAGTCTTCGTTTAATCAATCTCACAAGTATCTACTCAGCACTCCATTTCTTTAATTTTCAGATAACATCAGTAAAGTATAAAAAAAAGTTATAGGAAATTTTTTTTTATTATAAAGAGAATATTTTTTTTTTTAATGTGACATTGATTTGGAAGCTCCCTAAATTCTTATTTGGAGATTTCATTATTAAAAATGCCCTTATGCACCCTTTCTTGAAAAAGTGTCCATATATCATGTAGCAGTTTTGGAAATAAAGAGGCATAACTCTTGTCCAAATAAAGATGCACCTATCCTAAACAGTGGAGGCTGATTTATGACCAAATGATTAACATATATATATTTTGTCTTCGAGCCATTGCCCCTAATATGCATCGTCCGAGTCACTTCCGTGACGCCGAATCATTGTCCTTATAAATCTTCCGAGTCATCTTGGTCTCGGCACGACCCCACATGTCTCCGAATCATTTTATTTCTCTAGTCATCTAATCTTATGTCTCGGCATAACCCGACGGAGTTCTTCTTGTTATCCCACGATCTTAGAGTCGAGTTTCTAAAAGGACTCGGCCACTCACAGGGACAACCCACAGAGTCCTTGAAGGACCGGCTGAGTCGTATGATGAAAATCAAAATAAAAAGAGTTGATGTAGATATTGCCTTTCAGCAAATTTAGACCGAGCCCATATTACTTACACCCTGACACGACCGAATCGACTTTCTTCCCTATCACATAAGATTTGTGTCCGATCGTTCTGCGTGTGAGAGAGACTACTTGTAGCTTGACTGAGAGCCTTGTTAGGTTTTAATTAGGTGTAATGCTGTCGTAGGCTTCGGCAACGAGCCGGGGCACTGGGTGGGCCATCAACGGCACCGCCCGCTGCAGCGTCAGCCCGTAGGCCTCCTCCATGTCCAGCTTCTCCGGCGTCTGCCCCTCCGGCAGAGCCCAGTCGAAGGCGTGCACCAACGTCGCCGTCATCAGCTGCACCATGCGTATCCCCAGACTCATGCCGGCGCAGATCCGCCGCCCGGCGCCGAACGGGATCAGCTCGAAGTCGTTCCCCTTGAGGTCGACCCGCTCGTGCTTGCCGCCGGGGAGGAACCGGTCCGGTTGGAACTCCGCCGCCAGAGGGCCCCACGACGCGGGATCGTGAGTGATGGCCCACACGTTCACCAGCAGCGTCGCGCCCTTGGGCACGCAGAAGCCCCCCACCTCGCACGCCTCCGCCGCCACCCGCGGGAGAGAGAGCGGCGTCGACGGGTGCAGCCGGAACGTCTCCTTCACCACCGCCTGCAGCAGGGTAAGATTCGGCAGGTCCGCCTCCTGCACCAGCCGCGCTTTGCCCACCGCCGCATCCAGCTCCGCCTGCAATCGCCGGAGCCAGGCCGGGTGCCGGATCAGCTCCGCTAGCGCCCACTCCACCGTGCTCGACGAGGTGTCCGTTCCGGCCGTGAATAAATTCTGCTCAAAAAATCAAAATTAAGTCGTTCTTCATTTTTTTTTTTTGGTTGAATATTCGTGATCGATCGTTCATGTTGATAACATAGAAGACAAATTTAACCCGCACCAGTAGCAAGGCCTTGATGTTGGTGTCGGTAAGCTTGCCGCCCTCGCCTTCGTCGTCCCCTTTCTCCTTCAGAGCTATCAGAACGCTCAACAAGTCCCTCCGTTCTCCTTCTCCTCTGCCGGCGGCCACCTCCCCACGGCGGTGCTCCACCATGATCCCGTCAAGCATCTCGTCATACCTGCGGTGCAGCCGCTTCATCTGTGCCACCACGCCCTGAGGGTCGAGCCACCTCAGCCACGGCACGAAGTCACCGACGTTGAACTCCCCGGCTAGCCTCATCAGCTCCACCACCATCTCTTTGAACTCGCCCGACTCCGCGCCCTCCTCCTCGAACACCCGCCGCCCCAGCATGGCCCGCGCCAGCGCGTTGGTCGCGCACACGTTCACAGCCTTCCCAACGTTGACCTCCGTCCTTCCGTGGACGAGCGCGCGCACCAGGAGCCCCACCTCACCCTCGCGAACCCACCGGAGGTCGCCGAGAGCCTTAGCGCTAAAAAGGTGGACGGAACAGAGCTTACGGAGGTAGCGCCACCGCTGGCCGTAGGGCGCGAAGACGAGGTCCTGGTAGTTATAGGCCACGTGCTCGGCGCCGGAGTTGGGCGGGCGGTCACTGAAGTTGGCGTCATGCACACGTAGGAACTGCGAGGCGACGTCGGCGGATGCGGCCACTACGACTTCGCTGACGCCAAAGCGGAGGCGAAACAGAGGACCGTAGATCTTGGACAGAGCATGGAGGGTGCGGTGCGGCTTGGCGCCGAGCTGGGGCAAGTTGCCGAGAACCGGCCACCCGCGGGGTCCGGGAGGGAGCTGTCTGGCGCCGCCGCCTCGAGGCGTCGGCTTGTAATAGAAGAGGAAGAAGCAAGAGAGAAGAATGGGGATGAAGAGTAGGAGAAGCTCAAACATGGTTGTTCAATCTGCCTTGTCGATAGCATGGAGCTAGATGGCCACTCGATCGGTTTATAAAGCGGAGTGAGGGGAGGAAGACAGCGACCGAGTGCTGAAGAAAGCCGTTTGGACGAGCAGGAACGGTCGTTGCATACTTGCATTTCCTTCTGGAGAAGGGGAGATGTGGCAGCGCCGTTTCCGCACGTTATACCAACTACCTCTTCTCCAATGGTCGTTCAAGTGTTTTCCTATGCGCCGTTTACTCGTCAATGCCGACGCCCGCTGTCCTTGTTGGCTTGTTAAGTAAGATAGAGCACGTAAGATACGAGAATCGGTTTCTTACCAGCGGCCTCGTTTTTTTATTTACTGAAAAAACACTCTAATTTTAAAATTATAAATAAGAGTACAAGAAATAATATTATTGTCTTTCTATCCCCTAAATTCATACTAGTTTTTATATCAGATGCAACCTACATAATAATAAGATCTAAAACTAATGCTCTTTTTAATAGAAAGGAAATAATATGCTCTTTTTAATAGTTTTAAAACTAATGCTCTTTTGTTAAGTAAACCTTTTGGTAAAAAGAGAAAAATAGGAATTATTATTTTTATGAATTTGTTATTGTAAACTAACTGAGTTATTTGTATTTAAATAATATATAAAAGGTGCAATACTTGATATAATAATAATGAATGTGGCACGCTATCTTATTGTTATTTAATAATAACAAAAAAAGACTTAATAAATTATAATTAATTTACAACGAGTTATTTTTTTATTATTTACTAACTGCTCGTGACGAAAGATTGATTGCACGGAAATCGGGACCGCATTCTTTAATTTAAAATAATAATTCCTAAAATAAAGAAAAGGGTAAGAAAAATAGTGTTATATAAATTTGTCACGGTCAGCCGTCAATAGAGCCGTCAATTTAGGTTGGACCCGTCGAGTTGGTCCACCTTATCAAATAATTTAAGCAGATCGGGTTGAAATTTTATCAACTCAAGTCCGCCGTGGGCCGGCCCGCCTAGGCCCGCGACCCGCACGGGTCTGCCCGCTCGAGCTTGGGTTGGCCCGCGGGTTGAAAAATACATGTAAGCTAAGTTTTAGGCCAATTTATTATCTTTCTTTGTTCTAATTTTGAAATAAAAATAGTACTTTTCATCCAACATAAGTACTCATTTGTATTCATTTATATTTAAAATACATGTTTATGTATATATTTAATTGTAGAAAACTTTTTTGAAATAAAATGTCGAAGATATGAAATATTTTTTATTTTTTTAAAAAAAAATTGATGGGCCCGCGGGTTGACCCGCCAAACCCGTAACCCGCCTTAAAATGGGTTGAGTTGGAAATTTCCCAACTTGCCATATTGGTGGGTTAGTCCGCCCTGCCCCGCCAAATGGTTAGCCCATCACGAACTGCCCCGCCCCGTCACAAATTGATCCGTCTGACAACTCTAACCGCCCAGGTGAGCAAAATTTCAGCTGAATCAAAATAATTGATCGAAGTGATTGATTATAAATTTCATTCGATTAATTAGAAAATTAATACGAGCACTAAAAAAATACTAATTTAACAATGAATTTTAATATAAAAAATATTATAAATTAATAATAAATTTTATGATAAAAAATTTTATCTCTAAATTAGTAACAAAAAATTTTGTTGAAAAAATTGTTGCTAAGAATAAATTTGTCAATAAATTCATCACAAATTTATGATGAATATTTAATTCGTCGTCAAATGGATGATGAATTCTGGATTTGTAGTCAAATTTAAAGATTTTCATCAAATTTAAAGATGAGATTTCAAATTTAGCGATGAATATGAATTTCATCATCAAATTTAAAGATTTTTGTCAAATTTGAACATCAAGCGGGATTTCAAATTTGTTGACGAATATGAATTTCGTCGCAAATTTAGCAATGAATATGAATTTTGTCGCCAAATTGATGACGAATATAGAATTCATTGTCAAATTGACAACGAATTATAATTCGTCGCCAAAAACCCTAACTTAACGCTTCGGCTCCCTCCCTCATGTTGGGACACTTCGGAGCTAGGGGTAAGTAGCTCACTCGCTTCGAATGATGATGATTTGTAGCGGAATACTTGAAGCAAGTTCCTCCAATACTAACAAAATGAATTTACTTGTTATCCACCTCAAACGAGGTAACTAATCCAAGGATCTGACCATCTCTCGCACATCTACTGTCAAAACACTCATTCTCGGAAACACTCCGAAGGTGGAGAAATCTCGTACAAGCTCTCAACAAGAATACAATACATAAAAGAAGTAAATACAAGAATACAAATGGAAAACCTCTTCTTGCTTGATTTCTTGTAGCTTGTAAACACCTCTTGAACCTTGGAAGTGTAGCAACATTTGCCTCCAAGAAGCTTCAAGAACTGACGGTGAAGAGTGGTGAAATCATGGACGAGAGCGCTGATAAAACAGTGTCGACCAAACCCTTTTCTAGGGGTACCGTTGGTGCCTTAATTGCTTAAGTTTTTCCCTTAAGTGATTTCACCTCTGCAACCTGCTTAAAACGGCTAAATTTTTCAGCTTAATCAACTACCTAAGTCGATTAATCCTTGTCGAATCGATTAGTTAGATCGATTCAATAACATTCTGTTCGATCATGAGAAATGTCATAAGTGATTAAGCCTTCTTTCTTAATTGCTTACCGTAGCTTTTGTTTCCTCCCAAAACTATCTTAATCGATTATGTAGGATCGATGCTTGCTAGAGAGGAAGGAGTCTTTTTCACTCGTTTCAGAAAATACATAATTATGCAGCGGAATAAAGAACAAGTAAAACAAAGCTAACACCTTTGGTTTTACTTGGTTCGGAGCCTGTGATGACTCCTACTCCAAGGTCCGCGATCGTTAATCACTTTCGTTGGTAAATCACTAATAGTTCGAACAAAGATTACAAATTTGAAGAACAACAGTAATATAATAAAGTTACCGACAACACTAGAAACAAAAGTCATTCGTCGATTGTCGAAGTAGCGTAGAAGAGAGCAACAGTTGTTCGTTCTTGATCTTAGAATGTCATTTTTCTGTTCTTCTGAAGCTGTTGGTCGACCATTCTTTATAGCCGAGCTAGAACTGATATAGATCCACTAATCTCGGGATTAGTCTTTGACTCGACGCTTATCGGTCAACTGACTACTGTTCGACCGATTGATCCTGCTTGAATCGGCCCGGCTTCCAATCCAGGTGTTGCTGCTTGGATAAGTCCTCGTTCGGTCGATCGATCCCACCGTTTGGTCGACCGAACCAGTTGACCTCACTGGCTTATCTAAGCTGATCAACTCAGTCCGAAGCTAATCCACTGTTCGGTCGACTGAACCACAAGTTTGGTTGACCAATACTTCGGTTGAACCTTATCAGCTGGTTGGAAATCTACTCTGCTTGCTTGGAGGTTCGGTCTGTTGGTGTAATATCCCTCAGGCCAAAGTTGACCTGGTTGACCAAGCTTGAGTCTTGATTTGGGTTTCAATGTTTGACAATACAAGACTTCGATGATATGGACAAGTGCAGGTGCAGTTGTTCATTTGGGGAAATTGTTTGGTGCAATTTCCCTCTGATCAGGGTCTGATCAGGTTGATTGAAGAAGAGTCAAGTAGGTCAAGGTTGACCAGATATTTGACTGAGAAGTCCTAACTGGGATGTTACGCAGAAGGAAAATCCTGGTGAGTGAAGCCAGGTGAAAGACCTAGTGAGTGAAGCTAGGTAGATAGAAAATCCTAGTGAGTGAAGCTAGGTGAAAGACCTGGTGAGTGAAGCCAGGCAGAAGTGAAAATCCTAGTAAGTGAAGCTAGGTGAAAGACCTGGTGAGTGAAGCCAGGCAGAAGAGAAGTTCTAGTGAGTGAAGCTAGGCAGAAGGGAAGTCCTGGTGAGTGAAGCCAGACACGGGGAAATCCAGATGGGTCAAGGTTCACCAGACATATGGTGAAAGTTCAAGTAGGTCAAAGGGATTGACCGGATACTTGGCACGATGAGGAAAAGTCCAAGTAGGTCAAGGGAGTGACCAGATACTTGGCACGATGGAGAAAAGTCCAAGTGGGTCAAAGGGATTGACCAGACACTTGGTGAGAGAGTCCTAGCTGGTCAAGGGTGACCGGATGCTAGGTTTTATGTACCAACAAGTCATGGTTGACTGGATGTTGGTTTAGGGGGCTTTGGACTTGCTTTTGGGCAAAAACCAGGATCTGGATTGATCAGCGGATTGATCCAGCAGATCTGGATTGATCAGTGGATTGATCCAGCAGATCTGGATCGATCAGCCGATCATTGGATCATGCCCAATCGATCAGCTGATCGATCGGGTGAGTTCCCACGAACAGAACCCCTTTGGATCAATCCGTGGATCGATCCAGAGGTCCCAATCGATCAGTGGATCGATTGGGAGCTGCTGTTTATGCGCGATAAACCCTGGATCGATCAACCGATCGATCCAGGCTATTCCAGAGAGCACAGAGGCACTCTGGATCGATCGGTTGATCGATCCAAAGCCTCCCTGATCGATTGGGAGCAATCCAATCGATCGGGATCCGACCGTTGGCGTCGTATTTAGCTGCAGGCGAGCGTTTCCTTCAGCAGAACTTCACCGATTCATCTCCGATCCTTACAGCATCTCCACAGCAACTCTTTAAGGTTCAGATCGTTAGTTCTTGAAGGATCTTGGAGAGACATCCAAGTCAAGAGGCGAGAACACAACAAGAAGAAAAGCTAGGGTTAGGGTTTTCATTGCTTATCTTGTAAGATATTTCTTATATCTGTTTTCCCTTTGCTTTCTTCTTGTATAGAGAGATTGTAGGGCTTCTCTGCCTTTGGTAGTTACCATAAAGGAGGGTTATTCATAGTGGAGGGTGTGTGCGTGTGTGGATCCTTGGACTAGTCACCTCTTGTGAGGTGGATACCAAGTAAAATCTATTTGTTAGCGTTGTATGCTTTTGTTTCTTGTATTTCCGCTGCATATCTCTGAAGAAACGAGCAACGCCGACGACGAGCATGCGAAGAGCTATTCACCCCCCCCCCCCCTCTAGCTACTTTTTGGTCCCAACAAGTGCTATCAGAGCGAGGCCGCTCTTCACCGGAATCATCGTCGGAAGGGGCAAACAAAACAAGCAAAGCTAGAGGGTGAAGAAGTTAAAGAAATTCTACAAGTCGAAGACTTCATCAAAAGGCTCAACTTCAAGATGCAATTCCAAGATGGACTTGGATTTGATACAAGGGTGGTTCCACCGTACACATCCACAAGCTTCGATTCTTGGAGATCAAGAATCGAAAATTTCTTGATGATGGAGATAGAGCAATGGTTTGCTCTCATGGAAGGATTTGAAGCTCCAACAAACTCCAAGGGCAAGCCTCTCAAGAAAAGCAAATGGAGTCAAGAGCAAGTTCAAAGGAGCAAGGCAAACGATAAAGTGACCAAGCTTTTAGTCAACTTATTGCCAAGCAATATTTTGGCTAAAGTTGGAGAATTCAAGGATGCCAAGGAGCTTTGGAGCAAGTTGGCATCAATTCATGAGATCCCCTCCACTGTACCGAATCAAGAGGAATCCAAAGAGGGTGACTCATTGGAGCAAGATCAAGAGGAGGACTCTAAAGTTGAGAGATGCTCAACTTCCGAAGAAGAAGTTCAAGAAGAAGCTTCATCTTCGAGGGAATGCAATGAAGGGAACAAGAAGGGAGCATACTCCTTGTTCCATGTACAAGATGATGAAGCCTCCACCTCTAGGATTGAGGGGGAGCAATCTTTGGTGACACCGGATCAAGAAGAAGGAGAAGCTTCTACATCCGGGTCAAAAGAAGAAGAGGATGATGAAGCTTCCACCTCCACAAGTCAAGCAAAATCAAATGGAGGAGTATCATCTTCGGATCAAGAGGAAGCTTCTACCTCCGGATCAAAAGGAGAAGATGTCACCCCTACAAGCAAAGGTATAACAATTTCAATTAATAATAAAAACCATATTATATGCTTTGAATGTAGGGAAAAAGGGCGTTACAAAAGTAAATGCCCTAAATTGGTCAAGAAGAAGGGCCAAGTGGCACAAAAGAGCAAGGAGAAGCCCAAGGAGACCATCCCCGGAACAAAGAAGAGCAAGGAGTACATTGTGTGCTTCTTGTGCAATCAAAAGGGGCATTACCGAAGTCAATGCCCTAAGGGGAAGAAGAAGGTGGTTAAGGCTCTTGGAGGAAGCTCAATTCAAGGGGGAGCCTCCAAGGTAAAAAGAAAGGTAACTTTTATTGAGTTTAAATTATGGTAAAGAGCATGCTAGTACTAACCTATATCATTTTAATGCTATTTACCATGAAAATAGGAGGCATGATAAAGTTAAAGAAAATCATGTAGCTTTTCATGCTAAAACCACTACACCTAGGGCTAGGAATGTAGATAAAAATCTAGGCAAGAACACTAAGGTCAATAACTATAAGCCTAGAAATAAAAATGTTCAAAGATTAAATAGAAAACCTAAATCTAGGGATTTATGGGAAGAAAATCAAGTCTTGAGGTCAAGACTTGATAAAATAGAAAAGACCCTAAAAAGGATGGAAAATATCCTAAAAGGGCAAAATGAGCAAAACCTAGGTTTAGGAGTGCTACAAGGGTCATCCAAGGGCCATAGAGGTTTGGGATACAAACCTAAAATCAAAAAGGATGTACCTACTTACCATAGGGTTCCATATACCTATGGAACTAACCCTAAGTCTAGAGGTCAAGTCAAGGATACAAGGGAAGTTATCCCTAGAAGTATCTTTGCAACGACAAACGTGACTAAGACCTCTAAGAAGGCTAAGAAAGTCACTAACAAGGTCACAAGGGAAGCAATCCCTAAGGTTGACTTAGAAAAGGTGACCAAGGCTTCTAAGAAGCCAAACAAGGTCACTAGGAAGGTATCTAGGGAAGTTATCCCTAGTGAATACCTAGAGCATCCAAGGAGCACCAATAGGTTTTGGGTTCCTAGGAGCATCTTCTCTACCCCATAGATGGGTTAGAGAGTGTCAACTGTAAGAAGAAGGGTAGTAAACCCAACTTTGAAGAAATTGACACTCAAGGAGCATTTTCAAGGTTATTATCAACTTTTGAAAATGAAATGGATTTATGATTTACTCCTTGAAAGAGTAAAATGTGCCAAATTTGAGAAGTTTTGGTTTTATTTTAAAATGGCACATATTGGAAAATCATAAGACCTACCAAGTTGGGATTTTTGTATGTTCTTAGGAAATTAAAGGCAATTTGAGCCTTAATTTAAAGTGTTACTCTTGTGGGAAAATGAAATATGCCAACATTTGAGGAATAAGCTTAATTTCAATTGGCATAAATTAATCAAGAGAATTAGAAATGCCCATTTAGGTTTTGGCACTCTCTTGAAGCACTTTGGGCAATCTAGGGTTTAAGTTTTAGGATTAGCTAAGATTAAGGATACTTAGATAGGTAATCTAGGTATTTTATTTATGCTAAACTTAGCCATGATTATTTGCCCATTATATGCCATGACATCATGTTTTATTTTTGTACTCATGCCTTATCATGAAAATACAAAAATACCATGTCATGTCATATATAAATCATGTAGTTATAAGAAAATTTTCTTTTAAAAATTATTTCTTTTTTATGTATGTCATAAAATTATCATGCATTATGCTTATTTCCTTCAAATTAAGGACAAATGACATTTATCAACAAGTCAACAAGTGATATCCTAGGTGGATGTTCAATATCCACAAAATGCCTAGATAGATATGCATGATCCCTAGATTAGGGCAAAACCAAATTTTACATCTCACAAAGACCTATAAGATGACTTGTATGTGTTTTGTGCACAATAGATACAAGTGAGACGTTAGGATGATGAACAAAACTCAACATGTTAATTTAGTGCATTTCTTTGAGTTTTAAGTTCATCAAAACACATAGTTATGTGTTTTCTCATCATTAGGAAAGCTAATGTATAAGTCATGTGCATTAAGCCCAAGGAACATGGTGGGATATTGGTTTTGAAAATCATTTTAAAATGCTTTTGGCAAACCTTGATGAAGATTATCTTTTGATAGTAATCATCATTGAATAGTTGAGCACAAACTAGAAGAAAACACTAAAGTTTTTACAAGTTTTCTAGTTTGTGTCAATCTTAGAAAATATGAAGTATTTTCTTATAAAATTATTTTTCCATGATAATATATGCCATAAATAATGTCTACACAAATTTTCACAATTTTTGGATTTTTATAGATTTTTCTAGGGGTTTCTGAAGTTGACTGAAATGGAATTTCAGCAACTATCAGAACTCCAATCGATCACCCGATCGATTAGAGTGCCTCAATCGATTGGGCGATCGATTGGGAAGGCAAATCCCGCAAGAAGAAACTCACTGGATCGATCCACCGATCGATCCAACCCTTCTGAATCGATCAGTGGATCGATTCAAGCTGGTTCAATCGATTGGAACCCAACTCCAATCGATCGAAGATGCTGATTTTGGTTGGGAAAGCTTATTTTCAGCATTTTGAACCTATTTTAGTCTAGGTAACCATTCCTAACCCCTTAAAATACATTTGTATACATAAAAAGGGTGTTTTCATGTTGAAAACAAGGAAGGATTGGCTAAGGAAGACTAAATTGAAGTTTAGGTTGAGGTTTGATTCAAATTTTGAGCTTTTGAACCTCAAAACTTCTAAATTTGGGGTTCCTAAAGGTTTAAGGATTCCAAGTCATTGTTGGTGCAATGAAAGAAGGTACGACCATGTCTTTAGGGGGAGGTACTCTTTAAAGACATGAAAATTATTTTTCATGAACCTTGGAAGGTGGTTAACCTTCTTTCAAGTAAAATGCTCAAGGTTAAGCATTGGATTAAAATGGAGAGTGGATATCTTCATTGTTTAAGTTATAAATGCTCAAGGTTGGCATTTGTCTACATTGGGGGAAAATGTAGGGTTGATAATGAAGGGTATGAGACCTTCATTATCGTGTTGATCACAACGAGTGAAGTTGTGAACAACGATGAGCAACTCTTCAGGGGGAGAGTCTCAAAAGGGAGAATTTTCAACAAGTGAATTTGTTGATGTGTGCCAATAGGGGGAGAATGTAGGGTTTAAGTTAGGTCTGCATTCTCTAGGAGGGAGTTTGCCTTCTTAGTAGGAAAATGTAGGGTTTAACTTACGCCTTCATTACCTAGTGGCATGAATGAAGTTAAGGCTATGGGATTAGCCTAACTTAAATGAGATATTGTCAAACATCAAAAAGGGAGAGATTGTTGGTGCAATATCCCTCAGGTCAAAGTTGACCTGGTTGACCAAGCTTGAGTCTTGGTTTGGGTTTCAATGTTTGACAATACAAGACTTCGATGATATGGACAAGTGCAGGTGCAGTTGTTCATTTGGGGAGATTGTTTGATGCAATTCCCCTCTGATCAGGGTCTGATCAGGTTGATTGAAGAAGAGTCAAGTAGGTCAAGGTTGATCAGATACTTGACTGAGAAGTCCTAACTGGGATGTTAGGCAGAAGGAAAATCCTGGTGAGTGAAGCCAGGTGAAAGACCTAGTGAGTGAAGCTAGGCAGATAGAAAATCCTAGTGAGTGAAGTTAGGTGAAAGACCTGGTGAGTGAAGCCAGGCAGAAGAGAAGTCCTAGTGAGTGGAGCTAAGCAGAAGAGAAGTCCTGGTGAGTGAAGCCAGGCAGGGGGAAATCCAGATGGGTCAAGGTTAACCAGACATCTGGTGAAAGTCCAAGTAAGTCAAAGGGATTGACCGGATACTTGGCACGATGAGAAAAAGTCCAAGTAGGTCAAGGGAGTGACCAGATACTTGGCACGATAGAGAAAAGTCCAAGTGGGTCAAAGGGATTGACCAGACACTTGGTGAGAGAGTCCTAGCTGGTCAAGGGTGACCGGATGCTAGGTTTTATGTACCAACAAGTCATGGTTGACTGGATGTTGGTTTAGGGGGCTTTGGACTTGCTTTTGGGCAAAAACCAAGATCTAGATTGATCCAGCAGATCTGGATTGATCAGCGGATTGATCCAGCAGATCTGAATCGATCAGCCGATCGATCCAGCAGATCTGGATCGATCAACCGATCGATTGGATCATGTCCAATCAATCAGCTGATCGATCGGGTGAGTCCCCACGAACAGAACCCCTTTGGATCGATCCAGAGGTCCCAATCGATCAGTGGATCGATTGGGAGCTGCTGTTTGTGCGCGATAAGCCCTGGATCGATCAACCGATCAATCCAGGCTATTCCAGAGAGCACAGAGGCATTCTGGATCGATCGGTTGATCGATCCAAAGCCTCCCCGATCGATTGGGAGCAATCCAATCGATCGGGATCCGACCGTTGGCGTCGTATTTAGCTGCAGGCTAGCGTTTCCTTCAGCAGAACTTCACCGATTCATCTCCGATCCTTACAGCATCTCCACAGCAACTCTTTAAGGTTCAGATCGCCAGTTCTTGAAGGATCTTGGAGAGACATCCAAGTCAAGAGGCGAGAACACAACAAGAAGAAAAGCTAGGGTTAGGGTTTTCATTGCTTATCTTGTAAGATATTTCTTGTATCTATTTTCCCTTTGCTTTCTTCTTGTATAGAGAGATTGTAGGGCTTCTCCGCCTTTGGTAGTTACCATAAAGGAGGGTTATTCATAGTGGAGGGTGCGTGTGTGTGTGTGGATCCTTGGACTAGTCACCTCTTGTGAGGTGGATACCAAGTAAAATCCATTTGTTAGCGTTGTATGCTTTTGTTTCTTGTATTTCCGCTGCATATCTCTGAAGAAACGAGCAACGCCGACGACGAGCATGCGAAGAGCTATTCACCCCCCCCCCCCCTCTAGCTACTTTTCGGTCCCAACACGGTCAACCGATCCCCGATTCGATTGACCGATCAAGGTCGAAACTTCAACCTACAAAATGTTAGTTTCTCTGCAAAATAGAGTTAGACAAATAGCAATGGACCGACACCTACTATTCTCTCTTAGGGGAACGCGCCCTCACCTACTTCTCTCAGGAGAGTTACCTTTTGCCAGACCAGTCCTTCAGACTAACTGGACTTTTGCTCAGCGCCCGAGATTTCAGGTCTTCATGCTAGGCGTCCGCTCCATCACCCGCCCAGACTTCCACCTAGTCTGCAACGTAACCACCAGAATTTTCACCTAAAGTCCTTGACTCTAGGATTTCGCCCAAAGTACACGACCCGTCAAGACTTTCCAAAACCTAGGGTTACCATCTCCTAGGACCTAGGGTTACCTCCCCTAGGGTTTTCCACTTGCCTAGAATTCACTAAGATTTTTGCCTAAGTACACTTAGAACTTTCCTGCACATTTGGTTCAACACTTGTTAGATCACAAGATAACTTAACTTTGAACCCTTTGTCATTATCAAAACTCAGGTTCGATCATCTGGTGCTCCCTACACCAACAATCTCCCCCTTTTTTGATTATGACAACCTGGTTCAAAAGTTAAGTAAACACATATAGTATTTTCAAAGAAAAAATATGGCAATTTTCATACTAAAGCAATTTTACACTAAATCAATTTTAGCTCCCCCTTTATTTATCACTCCCCCTTAAATTTTGACGGACCATTCTCTCCTCTTTTGCCATATTCAAAAAATAATTTAGGGAAGAAAAAATACTTAATTTTAAATTTTAATATTTTGGCAATGGGAAAAACAAATTGCAAGTAGGGAGTTTAACATAGCTAAAAACTGTGAAAAATCTTTTGAAAAATACTTAAGTTTTAGAAGGCTAAAAACATAGTTTTTGAAACTTAGTTTTCAAAAATTTATAGCTTTTAATTTATACACCTTAGCCTTTTTCTAAAGCTTTGAAGGAATATGTAAGGTTTTGAGAAAGGACTTAGCTTTTTCTTTTGATCAAAAGCTTAGTAAAAAAATATTTTTTCAAGTACTTAGCTTTTACCAAAAATTTAGATAAATTTAAGCTTTGAAAATGACTTAGCTTTTTCAAAAATATTGGCTAAATTTAACTTAGAAAATGACCTAGTTTTTCTAAAAAAAAATTAGCTAAATTTAAGTTTTTGAAAATGACTTAGCTTTTCCAAAAAAGTTAGCTAAATTTAAGTTTTGAAAATGACTTAGCTTTTTGAAAAACTTAGTTAAGTACATTAAAACTTAGTTAAAAATATTTTTTCAAAAACTATTTGAACTTTCTTTTTGAAAAATTATCTTTTCAAAAAAAAAGTTAAATTTCCTTTTCAAAAATAGTTAAAACAAAAATAACACTAATTTTTAATGTAATATTTGAAACACTTGGGAAAGTATATTTGACAAAGATTTAATAAAAAACCAATTTTTAAAACTTTGCAAAGTAAGATTTTCAAAGATTGTCAAATAAATTTTGAAGCATTTTTCAAGGTAGTTTTACAAATATTTTTCAAAAGATTTTAAGATTTTTTTTATGATAAAATGTCAATTTTAAAACAAAATCTCCCCATTAACTTAATATTGTTTTAAAATAATCATCTAAAATTGGTCCTTAAATGTCTTATGGGTATATCCAAACTAATAGTTTAAACATATTTTCAAAGTATATTTTTAAAATATATTTTTCAAACCTTATTTTCTATAAAATTGAAGGGGAGTCTTGGCACAACGGTAAAGTTGTTGCTTTTGACCTAAAGGTCACGGGTTCGAATTTTGAAAATAGTCTCTTGTAAAAAAATAGGATAAGGCCGGGCTACCCTTTTTTCTATAAAATTTAAAAAAAAACAAAGAGTAGTTTTAAACTATTTATAAGGGTTTTCAAAGACCAAAGATTTTTCAACAATGCTTGTTTACTTTTAAACTATTTGGAAAAAATTTCTAACCCTTCCTCCTTAACCTGATACCACCTGGTTACTCTTGTTAGCAACAAAGAATTCTACCTAAGTGCCTAGGGAATCTAATGTCGGTAACACTTATGTTCAATAAATATATTATTTACATAATTATTTTCTATTTGCCTATTATAACTATTCATTAAGTTTGATCAAAAAATTATTTAAATTAATCAATTATTTTTTAAAAAAATAACCTTAGATTAAGTTAAATTAAGTTTCAGGTTAAATAAAATGATCAATTAATAGTGTATTATTAAGTTAAGAATAAGTTAATTAAGTTTAAATTCTTAATTTTTAATTAAGTGTACTTAATTTTTAATTAAGTGTACATAATTAATTTTGGATTAATAAATAAATTTATTATTTTTTGGTTAATAGTTAAAATTAATTTTTAGAAAAATTGATTAATAATTATTTACTTAATTTAATAATATAGTATTGATTTGATTAATTAAATTAAGATATATTGATTGATTATTAAAGTATGGATTAACTTAAGTTTAGTTTAGTTAAGTTTTATTTACTTAAATTAAGTTTAAAGTTAAGTTTAGTTAAGTTAAACTTTAATTGAATTAATTTGAAGGTTTAATTAAATTAATATTCAAAGTTTAATTAATTTTAAAAAAGGTTAATTAATTTTAATTAATTTTAAAATTTTTAATTAATTTTAAAAGTTTTAATTAATTTCAAGAAGTTTAATTATTTTTAAAAGGTTTAATTAGTTTTTAAAAGGTATAATTTTAATTAAATTTATTTAAAGTTTATAATTTAATGATTAATTAGTTATAAATTTGTGTAATTTCAAAGCTAATTTATTTAAATTGATTGAAAATTTAATTGATTCTTATTTATCTTACCTAATCTATATTTTCAATTAAGAAAATCTTATAATTTTGTGAGATGCTTTATGTTAATATTTTATATTTGAAGATCATTTGACTTTGTGTTAGATTCAAATTTAACCGCTAGTTAATTAAATGTCCATTTCAAAACTTGGCTTCTAGAAAGTGGCAAGGTGCAGGGGCCTTTTTAAGTATCGGAGCAATGACCACTTTCTAGAAAAAGTCTTTTAAAAAATTTAGACATTTAATTTTTATATTGATAAACCTTGGTTTAACTAGTCTAGGATGTGGCGAAGTAGTTTCGGTTAGTTCCACTTAGTTAAGTAGACCAAATAGGGTACGTCTTACCCTATCTAACTCCCTAGACCAAGTTTTTCTAACGTACTATCATCTCCCTCTACCCTGGTACTAGGTTAGATAAGAGTTAAACTATCTTTTTTAATCTAGTCCTAAATACTCAGACGGGTAGACTATGTTCTTGAGGTACAAACTAATTTAGAGTCCCCCCTTGAATCATTGAACTTATGTCTTGTGTTAAGTTTTTGTTTAGATTTATATTGATTTATTTTGTAGTTAAAATATACTTGATTATAGCTTTGTTCGTGGGATTTAAACCTTTTTGTTGAGTTGGACTTGTAGCCCGAAATTGAATTTGGTTTATTAGATTTATTTAAGGATTTATCTTATTTTATATAGTGAATTTCATTTTACGTATATAAAATTTGTTCAGTCCTACTTGCTTGGTTAGACAAGCTTTCAGAGCTCATGCTTTAGTTTAATTTTTATTTTGACTAATTAGTGAAATAAATATTTTATTTGTTGAGTTGAACTTATATCCAAATCTAGATTTATTTTACACAGCTCATTGAGACTTAAGTATCATATCTAGGTACTTAGATCTAGTTGTAAATTTTTCTAATAATTCTTTTAGATTAGTTACTTCAATTTTTAAGTTAGAGCTTTCTTCCTCAAGTCTTTCAACTTAAGTTGAGTTAGTGTTTTCTGTTTGGGAATTAAGTTATTCCTTAAGGTGTTGATTTACCTTCAGGAGTGTGCCATTTTGTTTTTCTGATTTAATTAAATTTTATTAAGACATGCAATAATTTTAAAAAAATTTGCAGTTAAAATAGTTTGTAGCTCATTAGAACCTTCGGGAACAAGTATGGACCCGTGGCTTAATTTATATTCAAACTCATCTTCTTGATCTAAACTGCTTTCTAACTCGGGTCTGGTTGCCATGAGGGTGAGGTAGCTTTCTTGCTTTCGATCTTTAGTGTTTGATTCTTCTAAGGAGGATTCGTCCCAGGTGGCTTGGAGTGCCTTCTTCCTCTTCATCTTCTTAGATTTTTCCTCCTTTCAATTCGAACATTCGCGCTTGAAATGACCCTTCTTGTTGCATCTGAAGCATGTAATATTCGCCTTTGTGTTGTTGGATATTGATTTGATCACATTTTGTAAGTCCTTATTTGTGAAGTGGTTCTTTCTTCTAGTGAACATTTTTCTAACCATGTTCACTAGTCGGTCTTCTTCGTCTGTTTCTGAGTCAGATTCATCTTCTAACTCGGGCATGACACGAGTTCTAGTCTTCGTTTCCTTAGATAAACCTGCAAAAAGACTCACCTTTCTTGACCTTTTGGGAGTTAGTATGTTCATGTAATTCTAACTCACAGAAGAACTCATCTAACTTTAATTTATTTAAATTCCTTGAAACTTTATAAGCATCTACTATAGATTTCCACAGTATATTTCAAGGAAAAGAGTTAAGAGCATACCTTTTTATGTCTCTATTTTCTAGCCGGTGGTTGATCAGATGAAGCCCATTGAGGATGTCTTTGATCCTTGCATGTAGTTGACTTGTCGTCTCTCCATCTTGCATTTTTATATTAAATAAACTATTTAAGAGAAGGTTGTGTTTTGTTACCTTAGCATCGTTTGTTCCTTCGTGTAGTTCGATGAGTTTGCCCCATAACTCTTTTTCATTCTTATGCGGGTCGACACAGTTCAGTTCTTCCTTTGTAAGTCTGCACTAGATTGTGTTCATTGCCTTCGAGTCGACTTGCACTTTCTTCTTCATTTTCGGATTCCACTTTTCCGAGTCAATTGAAATTCCGGTGTTGTCGTTGATCGGGATCATAAATCCTCTTTGGATGCTAAACCATTGGTCAATGTCGGTCTTTAGGTATACTTTCATCCGTTTCTTCTAATACAGGAAGTTGTCCCTGTTGCGAGCGGGGGACGAGTGGTGTTAAATCATTTAGTTTGGGCCATTTAATTTTGAAAGCTCAAATTTTTACAGAAATTCTAAGACTGTGTCTTGTGGTAAGTAGTGTGGGAGAATAATAGTAAAGAGAAAAGTCATGAGTGTTGTTGCGCCAATCTAGAGAAAAAATTAAAAAAATAAAATAAAAATATGACAAATTGTCAAAATTGGTAATTGCACAAATTATGACTAATAGTGAAAAAATGAAAATACAAAATCAGAAAAAGGACCTCTGCTTGATTGGTGGTTGCACCTATTCAGAGCGATCTAGTTCTGATATCATTTGTAGGAGCAAAAAGACATTATAGGAGGGGTGAATAGCGTTCATCGCTTTTTCAAAAATCACAAGAATACGCAGTGTAAAATGAATGAAAGAAGAAGCACTAACACGAGTAGTTTTTACTTGGTTCGAAGCCTTCGACGACTCCTACTTCAAGACCCGCACTCGCTGAATGCTTTCATTGGGCAATCACTATAAGCTCGAAAATATTACAAGAATTTAAGTACAATGTAATAAACTAAAATGTACCGACAACAAGTAGAGTCTAAGCTTTAGTATCAGTTGTCGGAGCAACTTTTCAGCGTCGTGGAGAGCTTCTTGGAGTAACACATGAGAACAAAAGTCGGAGTAATTAATGATTTGAAGCTGCTACTGAAGGCCTTTATATAGGACCTCTCCGAGAGCCTAGAACCACCCCGAGAACCTGGAACCACCCACGGGCGCCTGGAGTATGCTGATGTGGCTACATCTCATCGAAAGTTTATCCCGCAAATCTTATCCACCTCTGGATACCTGGATCGGTCCAAGCACCTAGATTGCTGAAGTGGATTGGGCAGTCGAAGCATGCCACTCTAGTCCGTCGTCCGGGTGTCTATCCACCTATCCGGGTGCCTTCGAGCGCCTAAAGCTCCAAGCACTTGGATAAGCTTCGGGCACTTGAGTCCATTTTTTCATCCTTTGATTTTCTATAAAGTAAAGTTAGGCCGACAAGGAATAATATAAAAAATAATAATAGTGCATTTGACAGTCTCCGTACTGTTCAGTCCTAACTTTGAGTTTCACTGAAACTTTAAGTCAGATCGACGCCTACTGTTCCCTCAACTAGGAACACGTCCTCACTGGATCTCTCTTCCAGTTGCTTACCTCCACTTACCAATCGCAAACTTCCTTGATATCAAGTCCCTTGGCCCACTAGGACTTCCTGTCAGATCTTAACTAATATGAACTCCAGCCAGTTGTCAACCCAACTAGACTTTCTTCTGCCAGATATCGACCAATCTGGACTTCGTGTCGGCTATCAACGTAGCTGGACTTCAACCTAGTGTTTCGGTCTTCTAGATCCATCAAATTCATATCCTACACACTTAATACATAAATTAGATAAATATAATATCTAACTTTAATTCATTTATCATTCATTAAAATTTGAGTTTAACTATTGATATTAACCGTACCAATAACTTTTAATTATATAATACTCTAGTTCAATAACTTTTAATTATATAATACTCTAGTTCATGAGTTTGAGAGGATTCTCAAACACAAATTTGAATGACTTTGATAAGATTAAATCTTAAATATATTGGATGATATACCTCTAATCTCGACTCTTCATTTCAAAACAAAAAAAACATGGAATATGATAAATAGTTAAAAATTGGAATACAATACAAATTACAACCGGCCTATATAGACAAAGGGTTGGAACTAATACTTTTTTAATTATTTTTTCGAAGCTTTTGGGGCATGTAAGCTCTGTCATTGGCTAACAGGTTTACATATTTGTATAATTTGTAAAATTTATTTTTAACTTTAGATAAGAAAAAATCAATGCAACTACGTGAGGTTTATCTACGAGATTTGATCTCCTCATATTTGATGATCAATTTAAAAGTTATATATGTGATATGTATTCTAATAAATCATTTTAAGGATTAAAAGACCATGATTATATTTTTAAAAAGTTAGTTATGTTAAAGAAAAATATTGTGTACAGTTGGTTTATAAGTTTTTGATATTACCAGTTGTGACTGAGTATTATAAAGAGAGTGTTTTTTATTATAAAAAATGTAAAAAATGAGTAATGATTAGATAAATGATAAATTTATTATCTAGATAAAGAAAGAAATATAAAACTATGGTATAATGCTCATGTTGAATCAAAATTCTATCTCCGCCCATTGCAGGATCAACAGACAAAAATACTCTTGTATGTTTGTCATAACTACAAAAATGCCACGCCATAACTACAATAATGCCACGCCAGTGAAGCCAAACGCACTTCCATGAATTGGTATAGTTGTAAATTCACGGCCATGCAATGGAAGGCTTACACGTCAGGGAAAAAGGATAAACCTAAGGAGACGTGAACGAGAGAGAGAGAGGGGGAGGGGCAGAGTGGGCCATTTGTGACACTATCGTATCAACCATACAGTGTGGACCTAGCGCTTTGCCACTTGCCACTGAGCACGTGGGGATCTGAACTATTAACGTGCTTCGATGTCTAAAACGTCGCGTTACATTGCAGCAAAAATGTCTGATTATTCCCAAAATGTGAAATTTATAGTCCATCATTAAATTGATAAAGGAGTTATGAATTTTCTGCACCGAAAACATGTTCGTTAAAAATTGATTCCTTACTAACAAGTCTGCAAAAGTTACAACCAAAAGTATTAAATTAACTTTTCATTTTGGAATTTCTAAATTTATACATATTTAAAAGTCAATTTTTAAAAAATATATTTAGCCTGAGTTAATTGTTTAAGTGGTGAGGGCTTTCTTTACTTTAATCTTTGTTGTATCTCCATGCCCCCTAATCTGATCGGATCTTGGTTATCGTCATCGTCATGTAAGATGATCTATATTGGTGGTAAAAAATGAATACGTTTATTTTCAGCGTCCCCATAAATCTGTCCCAGACCAACACAGAAAAGATAAATTATGGACGACTATTAGCTTTTGAAATAGTGACTAGTACATAAGAGAAATATTTATCTTGACTTTATCAAAATTTGAACCCTAAATTTTATTGATGATAATATTTTATGAACTAGTCACTAGATCCATCTGAAAAGATAATGTAAAATGATCTATATTTAGTAACTAGGACGATGCAGTCATGCAGTCAGTGGTCGACCATGGCTCATCAGCATCGTTGTATGGCGACGTGGCTATTCGATATCCGTCGTGTTCTGGAACCGATGCGGGTGTAGCGTCGTGCATGTGGGACATGCGATATCACATATCGGGTGTGGAGTCTGTATGTGCTAGCGCAGGTGAGATCGTGCCGTTTATAATTGGCCGCCACCGTGTATGCAGCCGATGCATAATTATAGACGGTACGAAGACCGGGGTGGTTCGGTCCGTTAGCTTGTCTCTTCATGACAGCTGCATGTGTTCGCCACCGTGTATGCAGCCTTCATGGAGGCAGGCGTGTAAGCGTGTTAGGGCTCAGGTGCAGTGCCAGGGAGCAGGCACGCCGTGCCACAGACCAATTTGGAGGTCTGCTTGGAGCAGCAGCAAGAGGTCGAGGGAGTAAGAGGGTGCATTTCGGCGGAGGGGCAGGCGGTCAGCGGAGGCGGGCTCCTTACGTCAAGTACTGATAAACTTGACTGGTGGCTCCTTCACTCGTGATTTGACCAAAGAAATATTAGTGCAGCTACCATCGTCCGAAGAAATAGTTCTTTTCTTATTTTTAGTGAAAACAAACACTGACAATTCATGGAAGATTACATTTTACTAGGTTCTTAGAATTATTCTCGTAAATGAGTATGCCAAGTAAAAAGAAGTGGTGTACGTAAATGAATATACGTATTAGATCAGCCAGAACTCCGAGTATATATCACTTCATGGTTGGATGATAAGTAGAGGCTGCGAAAATTAAATGTAGTTATGGAAGAGAGCAAACAAGTGGAGATTGTGGAGTGAATTAGAAAGAGGTATACCGTGTCCACGCTCACTGGCTTGGCATCTTCGACGAGTATCTCAACTACGGTTCCAGATTTATCAGCCTGAACAATGAGGAAAACAATAAAAGACATGGAATTCACTCATTTCATCAAGCTCATGTGAATTAAACAAGAACGAGCTTTAATAATAAGAAATTACAGCAATGAATTGTAGCCACATGGTAAGAGTACAAAATAAAATCTACCTCCATAACAGATTAGTTTTGTGGGTAAATGTCATGATACACACGTCTGCGTGTATGATATGTCACATTACCTGCCTGCCTTAAGGTGGATTAACATAGAAGAGGCAGGAGGGTAGAGTAATTGGAGTAAATGGAGCTTCACATGTAATCTTGTGTACCTTTCCCTCTCTTCCTCTCCCTTTCCTATCTTTTCACCTAAGTAAACTCAGCCTTCAAAGTGAAATTCAGTAAATGCGGCATGACAGCATTTTTTAATTTCTTGACCAAAAGAAAATGAAATTCATGGGGAAAAAAACTAAAGATCATTAGTAGCCCAAGGAATGGATTTTTCTTATTGGAAATAATAAGCTCTTATCTTTCATATATGCAAATAATATTAAGGCTGAGTGGCCAACCTAGAATCTTACTTTTGACGATTATTGTTAGGGTACTTCGAGCAAATAGATAGTGGCTAACGACCTAGGCCCTCATGTGTCTTCAGATGGATACCAGTCTTTTTGTCGTACCCAATCACAGAGATTAATAAAAGAAGCAAAAGGGAAAATTGATCTTTGTATAACCCTACAGTGTCTTTGTATAATCCTCATATATAGAGATGACATCAGACTGGTAGGAATACAAGAAAGGTGAGGTCGACAGTTATCTTTTATACTAGAGTATCCTGTTAATTTCATTCATGAGTTTACAATATATACATTCCAGATTTTACAAAACCCTTTCTTTACTGGATTTAATCAAAATAAACTTCTTCAAAGTAATGATGGAAGTAGAATGGTTGAAATTACCTCAATTTCATTCATCAATTTCATAGCCTCAACGATGCAAACAGCTTGGCCCTTTTGGACTTTGTCACCCACCTACATGTTACTCTCGAATCAATTTGAGCAAAACTCAAGGTAGTTTGCTATAATAGCAGTAAAAATATGTTCAATAGAACAAGATACTTACCTTAACAAATGGAGGTTCCCCTGGAGCAGGGCAACGATAAAATGTGCCAGCCATAGGACATTTGAGAGCTGGAAGAGATGACTTGCTTACAGTAGTTGAAGGATTTGCTGATGGAGCTGGAAGTGCTTTAGATGGTGTGGGTGGGACAGGTGGGAGGGGTGGAGAGACAATAGGGGTCACAGATGGTTGAGGCTGAAATATGGGTTGACTTTGCAACATCATGGGGGAAGTAACAATTTCTGGCTGAGGTAAGGCTTCTTTTTTCCTTATTAGAATTTCACATCCATCCTTCTTTAGATGCAACTCTGCAATATCCTTTGAATCTACAAGCCTGCCCAGAGACATGTTAGAGGAAAAGGTTTTATCAAACTTGATTTGAAACTCAAACATTTGTACTAGCTGAATTTCTATAAATTACATCGATAAGAAGTGTTACATTTTGTCTTGCTAAAAATTATCAAATACATCAAGAAGGTATCAGATTACGCAATCTATTACTGTCCCTACTAATATACCAAATTTGCAGTTGTGCCAAGATAAGATTGCAATGGCATAATTTTCATTTCATTCTACCTCTCAATGCATGTTAGAAGTTTATTGACAAAATTAACTTGTGAAAAAGATTTGAGGCAAAGAAAAGATAGTCATATAATTCATGCAATCCACTTTTGAGCAGAGAAAATTTTCCATACTCGACAAGACTTGAAACTTCAGACATAAAAGTAGACATAGTGGTATCTATCATGCCATGTTGACCAGAAGATTCCTCCAGCAAATCTGCATTTTCACTCTTTGGAAGTTGAGTGACTGACATTGTTGATACCAAAGGGGAACAATTTGATGTACCCTGAACAGCCTTTGGAAAGGAATCAAATGAAATGTTGTTTTCATTTTATTTAATAAATTTAAAATCACAGATAAGGGAAATACATCTTGAAAATGCACCTTTAAAATAGGGAAATGTCCATGATTCCGTTCCTGTGACAAAATAAAACCTTTCAATAGAAAATTTTTACTACAAAAGAAATGAAAGTCTACAATCTCAGGAGGTGAAAAAGTCTACAATTCCCTTTTTCATTAAGAGTAGAATATCTTTGATTGAATATAATTCACGATCCCTTAGGAAAGTAGCACAATGATACAGATCCTTAAATATCAAAGAATAAGTTTAGGAAACCACTAGTTGGCTATTGCAGATTGGGCAATTCACTACGTCGCCATTTTGGTTTATCTTACTGGAAATGCAGAATCTACTATCTACTTTTATATCTAGATAGAAATTGAATGCATTACAATTTCATTCCAATTCTTTTGTTTCATACTCGCTTATCGAAATTCATTCCTATGATGGTGACAATTACTTAAGCAAGAGTTAGTCCGTTGTCTTCTTAATGTAGATTAGTAAACTGACAATATAATTGCCAAAGTGAACGCTATGGAAGTATATGGAGATCTAACACATAAGACGCATAGATCACTAACTGACCAAAAAGATACTCCCATGTTCTCACTTCATGTGACAAATTTAACCAGCATATCTAATTAATGGGCGAGAAGAGACACAAACGTCCAAAAAGATCCATGCAAAAGCGGTGCGAACAACCCGCAAACAGAAGCTTGCAACATTACCGTAAATCAGAAAGGAAGAAGTGATGGTCACAGAGACGCAAAGCAGCTACATCAAATCAAGAACAGAAGCTTCCATCCAAACAGAAAAAAAAAAATAATACCAAATAGACCAAGAAGGATAATCGAAGACTACCTTCAACGAAGGAAACCGAGTAGATCCTGGAATCGAAGAGGGACCCGGCTTCAGAAACGAGGCCGAAAGACTCGCCATCGTCCTCGAATCTCGGCTCCCCAAACCACTGCGGGGGATTGCAGAGCACTTAGGGCACGGAACAGAGATCGCCGCCATGGACACCAGCGTCGGAGGAAGAAGAGGCGAAGGCCGCAGTCCGGAGAAGGAAACAGGCGGAGCTGGATCGGGAGGGAGCGCCGAGCGGAGAGTTTAACGAGAAAATGGCGGAGAGCACGATGCGACGCGCAACGCGAGCGATCGATGCGATCAAGGGCAGCCGGGCCCCTCTCGCCCCGAACGTCATCAAATTCCAATCCGTTTGGCCGTTGTCACTCACGTGCTTCTCACGCACAAATCGGTTCGGGCCGGACCGTGCCCAGCCCGGCCCAGTGCCCACTGCAGTGCTTCGCAATTATCACTAAAGATTCACCTTCACCCAACACAACAGCTAAACAAAAGAAGACAACGAAGCCTGTGATTCCATGGCCAGCCTAAAAGCATACTCGAATGATAGCACAATTTAGTTACAGCAGTCCACATGAACTCAAAAGCACCTTGACACCTCAAAGAATTCTCCTTTTTGGTCAGGTTCAGATCCAACATTTGGGACCCCATTCCTGCATTTTTTTTTTTAACTGGAATTGTTCAGAAATAGAAGCATTTACTGCCTGGAGAGGAGAGCATTGCACCAGGCTGATATCTGTTACTTAAGGTCCTCACTCCTCAGCTTATGAAATAACTTCCACTGCTCAAATCCCACGAAGTGACCCAGGAAAAAGGAGATTTTGCTCTGGACTACCAATAAAGGAGGAGGCATGCAAGACCAGTGTTACAGGCCCACACAAGGGCAAAGTCTTTGGGAATTTTAATCGTGTAAGCCTGCATTTGCTTTTTTTTCCTTACTTTTACTTCCCCACTTCCCTCCATTTGTCCCCCCTTCAAACCTCAGTTAACTCTTATAAATCTCGCATCTTCCTTTCCTCTGAGGCAAAGGCCATGGCTTTCCAGCAGAAAAGAGAGAGCTTTGAGCGAGAGGAAGAGGAAGAGGAGGAGACCTTGTCTCTCTCTGATTTCCCGGTGTGCTCTGGCAAGGATGATCGCACGTGCAAGCCCGGCGACAATGCGGCAGAGGAGTTTGAGTTCCAAATATCAGCTGCCGGCGGACTCCTGGCCAGTGCGGCGGACATAGAGATGTGCGCGGCCGACGAAGTGTTCTTCCAGGGACAAATTCTGCCTCTGCGGCCCTCTGTTAGCTCCGACAGCGGCTTTCTCAGTCACGGGGCGAGCCGGCGGTCGGAGTCCCTGGACCAATACTACTCGTCGGGCATCCTCGGGATGGGGTTTCAGAGCACGAGCCGGAGCACCAGCAGCAGCAGCAGCCGGAGCAGCAGCAACGGCAGCGGGATGGGCAGGAGCCATTCGTCGAACAGTCACTGCAGCAATTCGTCAAGTAACTTCTACGCGCGGCCGAGCCCGACGCCACGGATCCGAACCCAAAGAAAATTAAACGCAGGGCGCAAGAGCGCGAGCTCCGCCCCGCCGGGATGGGGAATATTCCGGCTCGGGATCGCCAAAGCCCCTGAGATCGAACTGCACGACATAATGTCTCGGAGGCCGAGCAACGGCGCGCGAGGCAGCGGCGTCACTGCCCGGAAGAGCCACGCGGAGGCACCAGACCACTCGAAGAAGGAAAAATCCAGCCACAGCAAAAACGATGAGGCTCGTGGTGCGAAGGCGGTCCAGAAGAAGCCCGCAGCCGGACGCGGCCTGATCTGCAGGTGCTCGCCTGAAGCGGTGGAGCCGGTCGCCGTGCTGCCGAGGAAGAAGAAGGAGGCGGAGACACGCCAAAAAGCGTCAGCATTGAATGGCCGGGGCGATCAACTGCGAAGGCAGCAGCAGCAAGGCGCTAATCATCAGGAACACGCATCTTTTTGAATTCCCTATCAGCAATCTTCGATTCTCGAACAACTTTTTTTTCCTTTTACTTTTCCTTCTGAACAAATAGAATTTTTTTCCTATTTTAAATCAAGTTCAATCTTTGAATTCCAGACAAACACGGAGAGCTCACGAACTAGAGATTCATAGAAATTCTCAACAACAACAATAATAATAATAAAAAAAATACCTCTACAATAGTTTTGATAATAAAAAGCATCAGACGTCGTCGGCTCACTTACCAACAAGCCATGCGTCGAAAGTACGACTACTAAAATAAAGAACTCAATTAATACGAGACAAGGCACCCAATGAGCGACGTCACAGCTTTGAACGAGGCAATTCATTCGCCAAAAGTGAGAGAAGCAGCGGTTGGAGAAGAATGATGGAGAGGGCACTGAACGTGACTGAATCATGAAAGTAAGGAACAGAATGCATCATTTGATTGGTTGGGAGAAGCGTAAAAATACAACTTGTGCCCTCTGTTTTTGCGACAGAGCGACGTGGAGGAGCCTGCATGGACTCCCGTAGTGGAAGGCCAGCAGTGGCCCGCAGTTTCTTCAGCCCTTTGGAAGCTAATGCTTTGGACGCGAGCTGATTGAGTTGTTTTATGGATTTGGGTGGCGAATCCAGTGAACTCATTCTCGCAGCCATTGGATTCGGTCGGGGTGTACAAATGGAACATTCCAGCGAGGGGGGCCGAGCTCAGGGTCCACCTCGTTGATTCATGGCAATTGGATCTTGTTGGCATTCGATGGTGGACCGAATCTAAGTCAGATTGCGAGCTCGTATATGCCGGCTAGCAGCCAAGGAGTACAACGTCGAGGATGGTTCTGTTCTTCATCCTAAAAATTAGTTTTTAAAATCGATTTAAAGTTTATTGGGTAAAAATCAATGCACCTTTGTTTAATCATTAAGGTGGCGCTCCTTCGGGTGGTGCACTGGTGCTGCTGCTGTTTTTTAATTTTTAATAAAAGATGTTCTACCTTATAAATCCCGCGTAAAATGATAAGATTGTTTTCAAATACAGTACGTTCTCGTGCATTAAACATAGAATCAGGCGGATTTGATCGGTTAAACAACTCACATTGTAAAACTATATATATTTATAATTACTATAATATTGTAATAACTATTATTCCTGTCCGAAAGTGTGGAGTTAAAAAATTGGGGATGTAATGACTCTGTTGATTGAATGAAGATCTCGCTCCTCTTTGCAAAATAAAACCAAATTAAGGAAGGAGTCCCTGACGTTGGCCCTCCGACGCTCAAGTTAGAAATATAAGAAGAAGAAAAAGTGAAAGTACAAAGGACAAAGATTAATCTTGCATTTCTTTATATCTATCATACTCTTTTATACATGTCTTAGTCACCCTTCATATTTCCTTGTTTAATTATATTAATTGCAGACAAAAGGTATCTTTGTCTTGATTTCTCCGCATTTAATGATAGATGGAGTGTTCTCTTTCGTTTTCCCTTTTCCTTATTAAGTATCCGTTTTTTCCTCTTTTATTATATCGGTTCATTATTTACTGTCCATGGCATACCCCGAGCCAGACGGATGGCCCGCTCGGCCCGCTCTACTGCCTATCGGTCTGACCAGACGCTGCTTCCACTAGACGACCGACCGGATAGCGGTTCCTCCGATCGGCCTATGTATCCCCCTCTCGCTTAGCGACACGGTTGAGTCACGTTAACCGTCTTGACTTTGACCTCCACCATGGGCATTGACCCGTGCTAGGTGGGCTCCTCCTTACCACTACATCACAAGTCTTTTCTTCAAGTCTAGTCGAAGGAGGTTGTAAGTCTGACTGGCTGGACAAGAAGATGTGTTGCTGACGACTATAAGGCCCGAGCGGCCTTCATGCTTTGGTTTCCGATCGGATACAGGCTCATGCTGCTCGGCCCTCTTTCGTGGGGTTATTGTTCGACCCAAGCCTTCGAAGAGAAAAGGTGCATAGGTTGTTTGGATACGTGGTGATCACATTGTTGGTTGATACTCGGAATATCGTACCGGTTCCCCTGTACAAAAATTTTGTACAAGTCCTGAATCATTCCTAACAACCTTATTGTGTTCTTTAGAAATTAAATTAGGAATCGCAAACGGAACTTAACATTATTGATTCCAAATTTAACTTATCTGTTCTTAGAGGTTTAGACTTGGATCGCAATCGATACTTAACATTATTGATCCAAATCCACCCATGTTACAAATTCAATTAAATATTAATTTCAGAGATTGACTTCCAGGTTAAACATGGTGAGACACTAGGCCTTCTTGGGTGATCCTGTCCGAACCAGGGGTCAACGAACGCTGGGGACGTGGCGCTCCCTGCTGGATCCTCGAGTGCTTCGGCGAACCTGCAACAAAACCGAGCCGGGGGGGGGTGACCCGGCGACGGCTCTCCGACGCTCAAGTCAGGCGAGGAATGGATGAAGAAGGTGGCTGCAGAGTGAAGACTCGCGTACCTCCGGTGAAGAAATGGAGACCTTATATAGACCTCTCTAAGAAGCCTGGGCGCGCCAATCGAAGCAATCTCCTGCTTTCGGCCATGCCCAGGTATGGGTCTGTCAGAAGGGCATCCACGAGGTCATACCGCTACTGTATCAACCTCTCCTTGATGTGACGGCAAGATCTTCTATCATGAAATCCTGTGTACGGCATAATCATTAGACATGCCTCTGCTGACATCCCATATCTCGAGCCGAACGAATAGGCCGATCGGCTAACCTTTGTATCCTCGCCCTTATCCTGGCCGAACGGACAACCCGCTCGGCCCCTCGGTTCCAGCCGGGCAGACGCCCCGCTCGGCCATTCAATCCTCCTGCCTTGGCGTCGGAAACCCAAGCCTGGCTGGGTTATCTTTGGTTCCGCTCGGACCTACTCAGCTGCTCGGCGCGGCCATTAACCGCTTAGTCAGCCCTCCATCTGTCCTCAAGTTGAGACCCAGGAGGCGGTGAGTCCGACTGACTGGACTATGTGTCCGAGCGGGCGGTCGTCGCCTTTCCGTCGCTTATAATATCCCTGGGGCCGTTCGGCCCTTCTGCCAAATTCAGCCGCTCGGCTCGCTCGGCTCTTCGTTTTGGTTGTCTTGTCGCTCAACGTGGATGTTTGCTTGTCTAAATCTTCTCGAAAATCACGCAAATCCTCTTCATTAAACCGAAGCATGCGCGGTATGAGCGCCTTAATTGCGCCTGGTGACAGAGCGCCACGTGGCTCTTCTTGTGTGGCGGTGATGATTCGTACGATGGGACGCCGATTACTTTGAAATGGACGGTTAGATGATGACCTCGTCTCTCGTGACCTGCATCCGACGGCGGAGGCCGACCAGCCTCGGCCGTATAAAGCCTCCGTCTACTTCCTTCGCCGCATGCTTGCTTGTGCGTTGTCCTTCCGCCTCTTCTTCTGCTGCGACCTCCGACGATCCAATTCCTGTTTTACGGCGGCTACCAACCCACCGGTGATCTTTTCCGCCCGTTTCCTTCTCAGTGAGTCTTCTCCCTTCGTTTACAAGGTCCTCCCAAGTCGTTTTGCCTCTTTCGTTCCCGTTCCTCTGGTTTCTTGCCCTCTTATTGCTTCTCTGAGATGGCAAGCTCCTCTGAGCCCGCTGTTGGTGTTCATGGCCCTTGGTATATGACCATGGAGAGTCGGTTTGATGAAGAGGGCGCTCGGCGTCTTGTTCGGACGTATGGGATCCCTGATGACCACGAAATAATTATAGCCAGCCCGTCCGATTGGCCTCATAACCCGCCGATCGGCACCATTTGCTTTTTTCTAGACCAATTCCAGGGCGGCCTTAGATTTCCTACCCATCCATTCATTTTGGAGGTTTGTAATTATTTCCGCATCCCGCTCGGCCAACTTGTGCCGAACTCCTTTAGGTTGCTGAGCGGGGTGGTTGTCCTCTTTAAGCTGCATAGTATCCCACTTGACCCCAAAATATTCCACTTCTTCTTCTACCCCAAACAATCCGAGTTGGGCACTTTCATTTTCCAGAGTATAATAGGCTTTAAATTTTTTGATAATATGCCGACCTCCAACAAGCACTGGAAGGAATTTTTCTTCTACATCCGACTTCCCGAGCGGCCAGCATTTCGAACCAAATGGCAGACCGCCGTGCCGACCCAGCCGGAGCTCGGCAAATTCAGAAGCAACCCGGCATACCTTCATGCGGCGAACTGGTTGTCCGGTCAGCGGTACAAGATCGACCAGTTGCTTCTCAAGGGGGTGTTGTATATTTTCGGATTATCTCCCGTTCGGGCCAATCTCCCCTACCGCATGAGTAAGGACTTTTTACTCTCCTCGCCTTTTTTTGTCTAACTGATTTTAATTTCTTCTATTGCAGCTGAAGCCATGTGGCGCTCCAAAGCTACCGCTCATCTGAAGTTGAAGGCCGTGGAAATTGAAACGGCCACCAAAAAAGAGCTCGCCGAGCGGGGTCTTATCCCCAGCCGCCCGGCAGCTACAGGAGAGGGGGGGACGCAGTCCGCCCCTGAAACAGAAGTTACCTCAGCCGCTTCAACGGAGGTTGAGGCGGATCCCGTTTCCTCTGCTCCAGCAGAGCTGGGAGTCCCCCAGGTCGAGACTCCAGCCTTCCTCCGACCCAAGAGGGCGGACCACAGGCGCCGATCGGGGTAGCTTCGCCAGATCGCACGCCGTCGCAGATCGGGACTCCAGTGGCCTCGCCCACCGCACAGCCCTCTGGTTCTCCTCCACGAACTCGCCGTCGCTTACGACGGTTGGGCGAAACCTCTACCATAGGGGAGTCCTCGGGCAAGGCGACTGCAGCTGAAGAAGTGCCGGTCGGCCACCCTACCATTAAGACTACCCTCCGATTCCCATCGGAGGAATATTTATTGTCCGCCGATCGGCCATCAAGCCCCGTCCATGAAATAACCCTGACGGGTCCGCTCACCAAGCTCTTCGAGGATGCCCAGATTCAAGTGGCCCTCATGACGCCTAAGCAGCTCGGCGATAACAACATGCAGCAGGCCACTCAGGTAAATTCATCTTTCTGCCTGTGCCATGCTATTGTTTGATTCCTGATTTTATTATTTCCCTTACAGCGTTGGGCTGAGCAAATCGCCACTAGCCATCGGCTAGCCGAGCTGGAGGATCTTCTGGAAAAACTCCAAGTATCGGGGGGTCCATCGGCCGAGCGGGAGAAACAAGCCCGCGAGGCCGAACAGAAGAAGGCCGCCGACCTGTCTACAGAGGTGGCTCGGCTAGAGGGCCAAATCAAGAAGCGCGAAGCGGATGCCAAACGCGCTACTGCCCGGAAGAAGCGAGCGATAGCTGATCTGGACAAGATGAAAGTAGATGTCCGTGTGCTAGATCAGCGATCCAAGGATCTGGAGGCCCAGCTGAACGCCGAGCGGGAGGTTCGTTCGGCTGAACGCACAAAAGCTGAGATGGACTTGAAGGCAGTCCAAGATTCCTTAACTGCCTCCCGGGCGGTGCTTAAAAAATATAAGGAGGGAGAGCCGAGTCGCTTAGCAGCAGCGCGCCAAGAATATCTCCGCTCGGAACGGTTTGGCGCAAAATTCGGCGACAACGTCTCCTCCACTTTCGCCGAGGCGGTCAAGGTCACCATGGCGTATTTGAAGAAGGGTGGCCACCTTCCTACGGGAATGCATATTCCCTCCTCCGACCTGGCGGCCATGATTGATGATATCTCGGACGCCTTTTTTAATTTTGAAGACCCGGAGTGAGGCGAGTTCTTTCGAGTGCTTTCTGTATTTCCTCCGCTCAGCGGATGCAAAAAATTTTTGTACGTGCCATTCGGCCTCCTTATGTTCCTTTGCTTGTATTTTTTGTTTGCCCTTCATTGTCTCATTTTAGTGTGTTGCTGCTTATTCGTAGAATCAGTTGGACTCCCCTTGTTTCCTACTAAACGACCGATCGAGTTAATCAATTGACTTGTTTCCTCAAAATCGTTTAGCGCTTGGCTATACTGTTTGCCTTCAGTGAATGCGAAGTGTTGGCAAACCGACGGCCGATCGGCCTTAATCAATCTCTCGATCTTTTACGACGGTGCTCGTCGGCGCGGATGTTGATAGCCGATCAGCGCGGCTCTCGATCTTTAACGACGGTGCTCGTCGGTCTTCCGCTCGGGGATTTATAGACGTCGGCTCGTCTCTCGATCTTTAACGACGGAGCTCGTCGGTCTCCCGCTTGGGGATTTATAGACGCCGACTCGTCTCTCGATCTTTAACGACGGAGCTCGTCGGGGCGGATGTTTATAGTCGATCGGCGCGGCTCTCGATCTTTAACGACGATGCTCGTCGGTCTTCCGCTCGGGGATTTATAGACGCCGGCTCGTCTCTCGATCTTTAACGACGGAGCTCGTCGGTCTTTCGCTCGGGGATTTATAGACGCCGGCTCGTCTCTCGATCTTTAACGACGGAGCTCGTCGGCGCGGATGTTTATAGCCGATCGGCGCGGCTCTCGATCTTTAACGACGGTGCTCGTCGATCTTCCGCTCGGAGGGTTTATAGACGCCGGCTCGTCTCTCGATCTTTAACGACGGAGCTCGTCGGTCTCCCGCTCGGAGGGTTTATAGACGCCGGCTCGTCTCTCGATCTTTAACGACGGAGCTCGTCGGTCTTCCGCTCGGGGATTTATAGACGCCGGCTCGTCTCTCGATCTTTAACGACGGAGCTCGTCGGCGCGGATGTTTATAGCCGATCGGCGCAGCTCTCGATCTTTAACGACGGTGCTCGTCGGTCTTCCGCTCGGAGGGTTTATAGACGCCGGCTCGTCTCTCGATCTTTAACGACGGAGCTCATCGGTCTCCCGCTCGGGGATTTATAGACGCCGGCTCGTCTCTCGATCTTTAACAACGGAGCTCGTCGGTGCGGATGTTTATAGCCGATCGGTGCGGCTCTCGATCTTTAACGATGGTGCTCGTCGGTCTTCCGCTCGGGGATTTATAGACGCCGGCTCGTCTCTCGATCTTTAACGACGGAGCTCGTCGGCGCGGATGTTTATAGCCGATCGGCGCGACTCTCGATCTTTAACGACGGTGCTCGTCGGTCTTCCGCTCGGGGATTTATAGACGCCGGCTGGTCTCTCGATCTTTAACGACGGAGCTCGTCGGTCTTCCGCTCGGGGATTTATAGACGCCGGCTCGTCTCTCGATCTTTAACGACGGAGCTCGTCGGGGCGGATGTTTATAGCCGATCGGCGCGGCTCTCGATCTTTAACGACGGTGCTCGTCGGTCTTCCGCTCGATGGGTTTATAGACGCCGGCTCGTCTCTCGATCTTTAACGACGGAGCTCGTAGGTCTTCCGCTCGGGGATTTATAGACGCCGGCTCATCTCTCGATCTTTAACGACGGAGCTCGTCGGCGCGGATATTTATAGCCGGTCGGCGCGGCTCTCGATGTTTAACGACAGGGCTCGTCGGCGCTGATGTTTATAGCCGATCGGCGCGGCTCTCGATCTTTAACGACGGTGCTCGTCGGTCTTCCGCTCTGGGATTTATAGACGTCGGCTCGTCTCTCGATCTTTAACGACGGAGCTCGTCGGTCTTCCGCTCGGGGATTTATAGACGCCGGCTCGTCTCTCGATCTTTAACGACGGAGCTCGTCGGCGGGGATATTTATAGCCGGTCGGCGCGGCTCTCGATGTTTAACAACGGAGCTCGTCGGCGCGGATGTTTATAGCCGATCGGCGCGGCTCTCGATCTTTAACGACGGTGCTCGTCGGCGCGGATGTTTATAGCCGGTCGGCGCGGCTCTCGATGTTTAACGACGGGGCTCGTCGGCGCGGATGTTTATAGCCGATCGGCGCGGCTCTCGATCTTTAACGACGGTGCTCGTCGGCGCGGATGTTTATAGCCGATCGGCGCGGCTCTCGATGTTTAACGATGGGGCTCGTCGGCGCGGATGTTTATAGCCGGTCGGCGCGGCTCTCGATGTTTAACGACGGGGCTCGTCGGCGCGGATGTTTATAGCCGGTCGGCGCGGCTCTCGATCTTTAACGACGGTGCTCGTCGGCGCGGATGTTTATAGCCGGTCGGCGCGGCTCTCGATGTTTAACGACGGGGCTCGTCGGCGCGGATGTTTATAGCCGATCGGCGCGGCTCTCGATCTTTAACGACGGTGCTCGTCGGCGCGGATGTTTATAGCCGATCGGCGCGGCTCTCGATGTTTAACGACGGGGCTCGTCGGCGCGGATGTTTATAGCCGGTCGGCGCGGCTCTCGATGTTTAACAACGGGGCTCGTCGGTGCGGATGTTTATAGCCGATCGGCGCGACCCTCGATCTTTAACAACGGTGCTCGTCGGTCTTCCGCTCGGGGATTTATAGACGCCGGCTCGTCTCTCGATCTTTAACGACGGAGCTCGTCGGCGCGGATATTTATAGCCGGTCGGTGCGGCTCTCGATGTTTAACGACGGGGCTCATCGGCGCGGATGTTTATAGCCGATCGGCGCGGCTCTCGATCTTTAACGACGGTGCTCGTCGGTCTTCCGCTCGGGGATTTATAGACGCCGGCTCATCTCTCGATCTTTAACGACGGAGCTCGTCGGCGCGGATATTTATAGCCGGTCGGCGCGGCTCTCCGGTTTAACGTCTGGGCTAGACGGTCGTTAAGGCTAATTTTAACGCTCCCGTTCGGCGCAGCTTAACATATACAGAATTAGCGCCATATTACACCACTTTGCTTCCCGCACGTGGCCTTTGGTTTTTGTGTCGATGCTTGGGTATCGTACGCCCGGCCGAACGGCACGGGGTCTTCCGCATTGAGCATTTTGCATGAATAATTTACCTCCGGCCGAGCGGCTCGGGGGCCTTCATTCGGAAAATTACGATGAATTCTACGCCCGAAAGAAACTATATCTGAAAAACTAACCTGCCGATCAGCATAAGATCTAGCGCAATTTCTCAACTCCCGAATACCCGTGGAGTGAGGTGGATACAATGTACTTCGTCGAAATTCATCTAAGGCCAGGAGGATGGCGAAACTTCCCGGTCGGTCCTCCATGGCCGTTCGGCCTACCAGAGGTGGAGGCGTCCTGCTGCTTTATCCTTTTACTTGAGCCTTCTGCTCCCATTGCTCCATGAGCCTTCGTCAGCGAGCGCCTGGCTCGGATACTATACCTCCAGCCGAACGGCTCGAGGCCTTCTTCATCGATCCAACAGCGCTTGGCTCGTATCTTATACACCATGAAGATAGGCCGCTCGGCCAATAATTCCAATTGCGCACATTATAACATTTTGCCTTCTACATTTCAAATATACAACCAAACGGAAAATATACAGCACATATTCTATTGGTGCACCTCTCGCCCTGCCCCGGACAGGCTAGAGATAATTTGTGCTTCATGGTGGACCCAAGTGCCAATCCCTCTTCATCCGCTCGGCGGCTCGTCCACCCAACTTCCTCGTATGCGGTCGATTCATCGCCTGACATCAAACTCCCGTTCTTGAGGTTCCAGAACCAGGGCCTTGCTATAAGTCGAATTCGGGAGATGAAGTATCTGCTTTTGAGGGAAATGGAACTGTGGCAGTCGGTGCTTCCGCTCGGGAGAAGCGTCTGCTCGGAGGGTTTTGCCCTTTCTATGATCCCGAACGGGAGGCTCATCAGATGAAGATCCTTGCTCCCCGTGAGCGAGCGCGATTTCTGGGGGAGTACGGGAGAGTGCCTGAGGGAATGCGACGGTGGCTTGAGGTGCTTCCGCTCGACCACCCGACGCAGATGTTGCTTGTTGCTCCGGCCGCTCGGCGGCTGCTTTCTGTTTTAGCTCCATAAGTTTGGCGGCCCTCATCTCGACCAGAGCGTCGAGTTCTTCCGTCGAAAGCGTCACCGTGTGTTGTCGTCCAGCCTCGTCCATTGCCTCTGTTCGAATGCAGGTGCGTTCCCACAGACGGCGCCAAATTGATCCTGTCCGAACCAGGGGTCAACGAACGCTGGGGACGTGGCGCTCCCTGCTGGATCCTCGAGTGCTCCGGTGAACCTGCAACAAAACCGAGCCGGGGGGGTGTCCCGGCGACGGCCCTCCGACGCTCAAGTCAGGCGAGGAATGGATGAAGAAGGTGGCTGCAGAATGAAGACTCGCGTATCTCCGGTGAAGAAATGGAGACCTTATATAGACCTCTCTAAGAAGCCTGAGCGCGCCAATCGAAGCAATCTCCTGCTTTCGACCATGTCAAGGTATGGGTCTGTCAGAAGGGCATCCACGAGGCCATACCGCTACTGTATCAACCTCTCCTTGATGTGACGGCAAGATCTTCTATCGTGAAATCCTGTGTACGGCATAATCATTAGACATGCCTCTGCTGACATCCCATATCTCGAGCCGAACGAATAGGCCGCTCGGCTAACCTTTGTATCCTCGCCCTTATCCTGGCCGAACGGACAACCCGCTCGACCCCTCGGTTCCAGCCGGGCAGACGCCCCGCTCGGCCATTCAATCCTCCTGCCTTGGCGTCGGAAACCCAAGCCTGGCTGGGTTATCTTTGGTTCCGCTCGGACCTACTCAGCTGCTCGGCGCGGCCATTAACCGCTTAGTCAGCCCTCCATCTGTCCTCAAGTTGAGACCCTTCAGGAAGTGGATCCCCCATTCTTACCGCCGGATCATTGGGTATGGGAGCATCCACCACTTCCTAGACAAAGCCTTTCAAAGAAAGTTAATATTTAATTTCCTTATAGTAACCCTAGGTTTAACCAAAAGAAACAATCGAATCACAAGATTGAAAAAAACAAAAGAACACAAACTCGAATAACAAATTTGAAACCTAGAATCATATGCCTCTTATGTTTGGACGTCGTGTGGGTGGAAAACAAATTTCAAAATCTATATAAAGAAAACTAGTATGATGCGGAATAGAATTACTAGTTATACCTTTCTTTGTAAGCAACAACCTCTTGATCTTCTATCATATTCCTCTTCTTATCTTGGACGTCGTGTGGGCGACGATATACCGAGACGAGAACCACCCAAGCATTCTTCTTCTCCAAGCAAGTTTCGGTCACCACAAGAACTCCAAGAGAAGATGAGGTTCGGCTACCACCAAACTTCAAGGGATGCTAAGAAACAAGACCTCCTATCTCTCCTTCTTCCTTTAGCAAGATCCGGCCACCAACCAAGCTCCTTGAGATGAATATGCCGCCGGCCAAGGAAGAAGAATAGGAGAGGGAGAGGAAGAGAGGGGCCGACCACCAACCAAGGAAGAGAGGAAATAATAGAAGAGATATTGTTCTGAGGTAAGACACCTCTACCCTCTTTTTTATATTCCTTGGTTTTGACAAATAAGGAAAGTTTTATCAAAACTTCCTTATTCTCTTTGCCAATGAAAGGAAAGTTTAATAAAAATTCCCTTTCAAACTATATATGTCCGGCTACCTTAATCCCTCCAAACAAGGAAAGTTTTAAACACAAAATTAAAACTTCTTAATTTGTTTCCAGAAATTTTTAAATAAAAATTTCACTATTGAAAATTCCCTTCATGGTTGGTCATAAAAGGAAACTTTTATAAATTAAAATCTCTCTATTAAAACATGTAGATGATTTACAAAAAGGAAAGTTTTCTCTAAAATTAAAATCTTCCTTTCAATCTACAAATAAGAAAAGATATTAAATCTTTTCTTAATCTTTTATAGAAAATATAAAAGGAAAGATTTAATTTTAAAATTCTCTTTTAAATCATGAGGATGGTTACAAAAAAAGGAAAGTTTTATCAAAAATTAAAATATTTCTTTTAACTACAAATAAGGAAAGATATCAAACCTTTCTCTTAATCTTTTATAGAAAACTATAAAAGAAAATATTTAAATTTTAAACTCTCTTTTAAAATCATGGCTTCCACATAAGAAAATATTTAAAAAAAAAATAAAATCCTTTTATTTTAATGTGGCCGGCCACACAAAGCTTGGGTTCAAGCTAGGGCCGACCACCTAATGAAACCAACTCACCTTGGTTTGGTCGACCCTAGCTGGGCTCCAAGCTAGGCTTGGCCAGCCACCTTAAGGTGGGTAAGAAGATGGGTATGAGTGGGTATAATACTTCATAAATAAGAGGCTACGATAGGGACAGAGAGGAGGAATTGGTTTTGGTCTCCCGATGAAATTAAGCTTCGCCCGTGTTCGCCCCGAACACCCAACTTAATTTCATCAATAATAATTCATACCACTAAAAAGTTATTATTGAACTACCGCACCAATCCCAAATTATATTTTGGGCTCCTTCTTATCATGAGTGTGTTAGTCTCCCTATGTTTAAGATATAGAATGTCCACTAATTAAATGAGTTACTGACAACTCACTTAATTAATATCTAGCTCCAAAAGTAATACCACTCAACCTTATCGTCATGTCAGACTAAGCCCACCTGCAGGGTTTACATGACAATCCTTATGAGCTCCTCTTGGGGACATCATCAACCTAGATTACTAGGACACAATTTTCTTCTATAATCAACAGCACACACTATAAATAATATCATTTCCCAACTTATCGGGTCTATTGATTTATCGAACTAAATCGCACCCTTTGATAAGTCAAAGAAATAAATACTAGATATATGTGCTTGTTATTATATCAGGATTAAGAGCACACACTTCCATAATAACAAAGGTCTTGTTCTTTTATGCAGTCAGTATAAAAAGAACTTACCTTAAATGGTTCTGCTCGATATACTCAGAGTGTACTAGTGTAATTTTATAGTTAAGATAAACTAATACCAAATTACACTATGACTATTCAAATGGTTTGTTCTTTTCCATCTTAGTCGTGAGCTACTGTTTATAATTTATAAGGAATTGATAACATGATCTTCTGTGTGTGGCACCACATACCATATTATGCACAATATAAATTAATTGAACAACTACACTTAGCATATAAATGTAGATATTTGACCAATGTGATTCTTTATTTCAAAATAAATGTTTACAAAAAGCTAGGCTTTTAGTATACACTCTAACAATCTCCCACTTATACTAAAAGACTATGTTGTCATAAACGCTGTCATACATCTAATTCTCATTCCTTCAACATGCCGATCAAAAGTTTTCGCCGGAAGGGCCTTAGTGAAAGGATCTGCCAGGTTATCTGCTGATGCAATCTTGACGACAACAACTTCTCCTCACTTTATGATGTCTCGTATCAGGTGGTACTTGTGCTTTATATGTTTACTCGCCTTATGGGCTCGTGGTTCCTTCGAGTTTGCTACTGCACCACTATTATCACAATAAATTGTGATAATTTTGGGCAAACCAGGAATCACATATAAGCCCATTAGGAAGTTCCTGAGCCACACTGCTTCTTTTGCTGACTCAGAGGCTATCACATACTCAGCTTCCATGATTGAGTCAGAAACGCATTTCTGCTTAACACTCCTCCATGCAATGGCTCCACCTCCTAAAGTAAACACATAGCCTGATGTAGACTTACTATTGTCCCTATCTGATTAGAAGTCAGAATCCTTGTAACCCACAGGGAGCAAATCATCTGCTTGGTAAACCAGCATATAATATCTAGTTCTTCTCAGGTACTTCAATATATGCTTTACAGCAGTCCAATGTTCTTGTCCAGGGTTACTTTGATATCTGCTAACCATGCCCACGGCAAAATAGATATCCGGTCTCATGCACAACATAACATACATTAGGCTTCCGACAGCCGAAGCATAAGGAACTGCCTTCATGTCCTCTATCTCCTTTGATGTCTTCGGAGACATCTCTTTTGATAAAGCTACTCCATGCCTAAAAGATAGAAAACCTTTCTTGGAGTCTTACATGCTAAAACGAGCAAGGATTGTATCGATATATGAAGCTTGGGACAATCACAACATCCTTTTCTTGTGATCCCTTATTACTTTGACCCCAAGAATATGTGCCCCTTTGTCATGTCTTGTTGTAGTCACATTACACCCCAATGACAATCGGAGAATATAATAGAGCGACCGACCCCGATGACCACTTGGTCAAGTTTGATAACGCGGTCACACTTCACCAGTACATGGATGGGGTGAAATGCCGAGTCTTCCTCATCACGTTATCCGGACTTCTGAGTGTCCTTCCTACAGTCAAGGACTTGTTAGTGCCTAGACATGGCAAAGGCGCTGAATATCCAACGGTTGTCGAGTGGCTACCAGAAGACATGGCAAAGGCGCTAGGAGAAAGGAATCCGAAAAGCATAGAGAGATCGGATTGGGAAGAACTTCATGTGAAGACAGTGGCAACAATTAGGCTTTGTCTTATGGATGATGTGATGACCATGTCATGGACAAGGAGTCACCGGTGGCAGTTTGACAAAAGTTGAAAGTCTGTACATGTCAAAGTCATTGACAAACAAGCTGTATCTTAAGTAAAAATTATTTAGGCTGAAAATGACAGAGGGAACCGATCTGAGCCAGCACATTAGTGTATTCAATCAGCTTGTGAGCGATCTGAAACAGGTTGATGTGAAGACCGAAGATGAAGACAAGGTGCCGATATTGTTGAATTCTTTACCTTCATCTCCTACGTACTAGAATTTGATTACTACTTTGATGTGGGGTAAGGAAACTCTTAAATTGGAGGAAATCACAGGTGTATTACTAGGTTTTCACCAAAGGAAGAAAACAACAGGGAGAATGACATGTGGTAAATAGCATCCAAGAGCGTGGTGGGAACAAATCTCGACATGGATCTGACAACAACAACAAGACTCGTTCTAAGTCGAGAAGGAAGAAGGTGATCACGTGCTACAAGTGTGGAGGCAAAGGTCATATTAAGAGAGATTGTCCAGAGATAAAGAAATATGTTGCAGAGAACAAAGGTAGTTTGACAAAGTCTGCAAACATAGTTAAAGAGGAAAATTCAGATAGCGGTGATAGAGATATGCTATCAGTTATTGTCGAGTTCAGAGAAGCTAACGAATGTATGGATCTTAGACTCTGCATGTTCATATCATAGGACTCCAAACAAGGAGTAGTTTGACACCTATAGGGCAATAGATTTTGATTCAGTGTTGATGGAAAACGATGTGTCATGCAAAGTTATCGACATAGGGAACATCAGAATCAAGATATTTGATGGTGTGATCAAAGTCCTATGTGATGTCAGATATATACCAAAGCTAAGGAAGAATTTGATCTCACTAGGCACATTGGATGGTATTGGTTACAATTACAAATCAGTGAACAGGGTGATAAAGGTCAGCAAGGGAGCTTTGACGGTAATGAAAGGACAAAAGGTAGCAGGAAACATTTATAAGTTGATAGGGACTACAGTTGTAGGTGGAATCACCTCGGTGGAGTCTGAATTAGACAATACTGTCTTGTGGCATATGCGGCTAGGACATATGGGTGAACATGGGATGTTAGAATTTCACAAGAGAGATTTGTTGAAAGGTGTAAAGACGTGCAAGCTTGAATTTTGTAAATTCTATGTTCTTAAGAAACAAAGCAAAGTGTAATTCAAGATAGTAACAAACAAGACAAAGGGAATTCTGGACTACGTGCATACGGATCTCTGGGATCAACCAGTGTAGCATCACATGGAGGACACTTGTATTTTGTGAGTTTTATTAATGATTTCTCACGAGACAAGTCGAAAACTTTTGTAAAGTTTAAACTATGAAAAACTGAAGTGGAGAACCAGACTGGAAAGAAGATCAAATGTCTTAGGTTAGACAATGAGACTGTGTACACAAATTTAAAGTTTCAGGAATTTTGTGAGGAGCATGGGATAATGAGGTATTTATCGGTTCGTAGAACACCTCAGCAGAACGGGATGACAGAAAGGTTGAACAGGACAATCATTGAGAATGCAAGATGTCTCAGGCTGAATACAGAGCTTGCAAATAATTTCTGGGCAGAAGTGGTTAACATGACATGTTATCTCATTAATAGATCAAAGGATAGCATTAGAAGGCAAAGTGTTAGAGGAAGTATGGACAAGGGATTAAGTAGATTACGCTCATCTTCGAGTTTTTATATGTCCAGCCTAAATGCACATATCTAGTAAGGAAAGATCAAAACTGGGTGCGAAGTCAAAGTAGTGCATTTTTCTAGGGTATCAGAAAGAAGTTAACGACTTCAAGCTTTGGGATCATAAGACAAACAAGGTGGTGATCAACATAGATGTGGTGTTTGATGAGAAAACTATACTACGATATACTCAGGAAGAAGGAAAAGAAATACTACAGAGCAACATGGAGCAAGATGTTATGCAAGTAAAGCTAGAGACTTATGACTCCAATGATTCTAGCTCAGAGCACACGGAATATCACACTATAGTTGGTGGTAGAATGAGATTAGTCGTAAAACCACCTACTAGATACAAATTTGAAGACCTGGTATTTTATGCGCTTATCACTAGTAGCGAAGACCCTATATCTTTTCAGGAGACGATATACAACTCTAAGAAGGGCAAGTGGATGGGGGTTATGACAGAGGAGATAGAGTCGTTGCATAAGAACCAAACATGAGATCTAGTGGAACTCCCTAAAGGAGGGAAAGCTATAAGGTGCAAGTGGATATTCAAGAAGAAAGAAGCAATACCAGAGGGAGAAGAAGTGAAGTTCAAAACTTGGTTGGTAGCAAAGGGATATTCACAGAGAAAGAGAATTGATTATGAAGAAATCTTCTCTCCAATGATAAAACATATGTCAATTAAAGCGGTGTTGACTTTGGTGGCACGTCACAATTTGAAACTGGAGCAAATGGATGTGAAGACGACATTTCTTCATGGAAATATAGAGGAGCAGATTTTTATGTCACAACCTAAGGGATTTATTGAACCCGGACAAGAGCAATTGTTTTGTAAGTTGAAGAAATCGCTCTATGGATTAAAATAATCTCTTAGGCAATGGTACAAACATTTTGATTCATACATGATTTAAAACGGATATATGATATGTGAGTATGACTGCTGCATATATGTTAAGAGCCTTGAAGATGAATCACTGGTTTTCTTATTACTATACGTAGATGACATGCTCATTGTTACGAAGAAGATGAAAGAGGTTGACAAATTGAAGAGGCAACTGGGTAAGGAATTTGACATGAAAGATTTGGGAGAGGCCAAGAAGATTCTTGGGAAGGAGATTCCCAAGGATAAAGCTGTAGGGAGATTATGGTTGTCTCAACGTAGCTATGTGGAGAAGGTGTTGGATAAGTTCAACATGAAGAATGCAAAGTCGATGAGCATACTCTTGGCACATCACTTCAAGTTATCCAGTACACATTGTCTAAAGATGGATGACGAGATCCAAGATAAGGTGTAATAGATTCGAGCCGAGCCGAACTCTTGGATGTTTGAGTTTGGCTCGTCTATAATCGAGTCGAGCTCGATCTTTATTTAACGAATATATTCATGGCTCAAGAGCTTATTCGAGCTTTTATCGAACCTAAACGAGCTTAATAAATATAAATTATAAATTTAAATATTCATTAAAAACTAAATTATATATTTTAAAAAAATTATAATATTCTTGTTAAAATTTATAATTTTATTCTAATACATAAATTTAATATATTTGTCTATGTTTTTCATAAGTAGAGTGTAAAATCTATAAATTCAATATCAAAATTATTAATTTTTTTTATTTAAAAGTTGATTTATGAGCTTAACGAACATGTTCATGAGCAGAATATTGTGAAGCTTGAGCTTAGTTTGTTTATCTTAATGAGACTCATTAAACGAGCTCAAACGAACTTTTATCGAATCAAGCTTCGAATAACTCACGAGCTGCTTGACTCATTTACACCCCTAATCCAAGAGATGTCAAAGGTTCTTTATGCCAGTGCAGTTGGTTGTCTGATGTATGTCATTGTCTGCACAAGACCAGATTTAGCGCAAGTAGTAAGTATGGTAAGCAAGTTTCTCTCAAATCCTGGTGACCACATTGGGATGCAATAATGTGGATTTTCAAATACTTGAGAAATACAACTGATTATGATATCATGTTCAATAGACAACTGGAAGATCTTTCAGTTGCTGGGTACATAGATGCTGGCTATGCAGGAGATTTAGATAACAAGAGGCCTACTACAGGATATGTATTCATTGTAGCAGGAGGATCTATTTGTTGGAAATCTATGATACAATCTATTGTTACATTGTCTACTACGGAGTCGGAGTACATGGCAGCAGCTGAAGCAGTGAAGGAAACTTTTTGGCTTACAAGGTTAGTTAGAGAATTGGGTGTTCAGCAAGGTGGAGTCAAGTTGTTATGCGATAGTCAGAGTGCTATCTATTTGACAGAGAATCAAGTGTATCATGCAAGAACCAAGCACATTGATGTGAGGTTTCACAAGATCAAAGAGTTGATTGCTTCCCGGGGAATTCAACTTGAGAAGGTTCACACTACAGATAATGCTGCAGACATGCTGACAAAGCCAATGACCACAGAGAAGTTCAAGCATTGCTTAAACTTAATCCATATCTTTAGATGTTAGAGGAAGGAAGCCTAGATCCAGAAATCCAAATGGAGCTTTATTCATATACTTGTGTTCTTCAAAGGGGTGAATATTCTCCAAGGTGGAGATTGTTAAAGGGTGGCTCATATTTGGATGAAGGCCAATGCGATGGATGTTATGGGAAAAAAAATCTGTAAAGATTTTTCGTAATAAAATTCTGTTGCGATTTTATATAATAGAATTTTTTTATGATTTTTCATAACAGAATTCTGTTGTAATTTTTCATAACAAAATTCTATTATGATTTTACCGAGTCTTGGGTTTATACATTATTTATATGGATCATTGTAAACCTATTGCACAATAACAATCACAAGAATCATGTAATATGATTCTCTTGTGTAGAAAGAATTGTAGAAAGAATTCTAATAAAGCTTCGGCCGTTTTTATGAAGTAGACACGTCGCCGAACCATGATAATTCTTCTTCTTCCTCTTCTCTTTTCTTGTTCTTGCTCTCCTTTTGTGCTTCTTTATCTTGTTACTCCGCGCAATCTCTTTCTCTCTTCCTATTCTTCCGCTTTAGAGGTTAAGAGGGGTTACCCCTCTTTACGTAACAAAAATAATATATATATAGAAACAAGAGAATAGTTATATCATTTAACAAGGGAGGCCCAGGTGGAGGTGTTCTTTTAATCAAAAATAGAAATAATATTCTTTGATGATTTAAAGGATATTATTTTGATTATTTTAATAAAATTGGGTGCCACTTCGACCAGTTTATTTTTAATCCTCACATTTTTTCGTCTAGATCTTCTAGTCATGAAAATATGAATCAGGAGATAGACCATTTATAATTGTAGTCGGATCGTGACCAGCCGAATCGTGGTCAGCCGGATCATGACCGCGATCCTATCATAATTAATTGCAATCCCTTCTAGGTTCACCGTTGTAACGCCGCAAAAAAAAAAGAGTGGTCAAGGCTTGAACCTTGAACCTCTTAACAAATGGCAAGCTTTAAGTGGTATGGAATAACCAATAGCCCAGGAGGAAGTGTTGTTAGAAAGGAAATGGAATTGGTGGTTAAAGGTAGGGAAAGTAACGAGACACCTTTTTCTTTCACCAAGAATAAATGAGAGTGATGAAGAGAGAAAGCAAGAGAATGACAAGTTGTGTTCTTCCCCCCTTCTTCCTTTCATTTAGAATAAATAGGAATAAGAGGGCAAGGGGAATTTGTTTTCTCCTTCCTCCTTCTTCTCCCTCCACCGAAACCCTAAGCTCCTTCTCTCCCATTTCCGAATTCAAGCTAAAGGTTCCTTCCTAGGAAAACTTCATAAAGAGAAGTCCCTAAGACATACTTCTTCTTACAAGCAAAAGAAGCAAAAGGGAGTTCTAGAAGCGAAAGTCTTCTTCTTCTCCACCAAGGGTACTTTTCTTAGTAAACCAAGCAAGAGGAGGCAAGTATCTCCCTCACCTGCAGTACAAGTAGTTTGCGAGTGTTTTGTCCATGTTTTAATGTTGCTTAAAATCTAGGATTTGGTTTTTTTGTAAGTTTCGGCCAAGACATGAAATAAGGCTTGAAGAGAGTTTAAAAAATTTAACCATGCTTGCTTATGATTTCTCATGATGTGTAAGCTATTATGTGATAAAGTTTCATGCTTAAAAGAACCTAGAATCATGCTTCATAAGTTTCGGCCAAGACTTGAAATTAGGATTAGAAACTCATCTATGCTTGCTAAAAGTCTCACTTGCTATGTCATGTATTGTGTGATATTAGTCTAAAGTTTTATGCTTAAAGTTGCTTAAGAGAAACCTATAATCATGCTTTATAAGTTTCGGTCAAGACTTAAAATTAGGGTTAGAAATTCATCTATGTTTGCTAAAAGTCTCACTTGCTATGCTATGTATTGTGTGATATTAGTTTAAAGTTTCATGCTTAAAGTTGCTTAAAAGAAACCTAGAATCATGCTTTATATGTTCAGTCAAGACTTGAATTTAGGGTTAGAAACTCATCTATGCTTACTAAAAGTCTCACATGTTATGCTATGTATTGTGTGATATTGGTTTAAAGTCTCCATGTTTAATGATGCTCAAAAACCTAGGATTTACCCCTTGGTATATTTCGGCCAAGACAAGAAGTTAGGGTAAGCCTATCTATGGTTGCTAAGTGTCTCACATGTTATACTAAGAATTACGAGATTTTAGTTTAATATTTTCCACGCTTAAAATAGCTTAAAACCTAAGACTATGCCTTGTGTATGTTTCGGCCAAACCAAGAAACTAGGGTTAGAAGTCCTTTTTTGTTTGCGAAAGGTCTCCCATGTTATGATAAGTACCATGTGATGCTAGTATGATGCTTTCCTTGTTTTAAAGTGGCTTAAGACCTAAGACCATGACCCTTGGAAGTTTCGGCCAAGACATGAATTAGGGTTTGTAGAAAGTTCAAAATCCCAACTATGCATGATAATGACTCTCTATGATATGCTATGTGAACTTTATGTCATCATGTTATGCTTATGCAAGGCTTATGTATGATGAAATGCCTAAGCGTTGCTTCCCTATAAGTTGGGATTAAGAGCACTCTTTATGATATGACAAGTAACATGATATGCTACTTTACTTTTGTATGGCTTGTACCGGACCCTAAGCAAGGTCCAGGGGATGAGCTCCTACGTCGCCACTAGATCGAAGCACGGGCCTAGTTCCCTAGTAGGTTCAGGATTAGCTACCTCAGATTTATTTAGGGATGCGCGCAAATCATGTATGTGGTACAATGTCGGGCCCTCATGTTGAGATTTATATTTAAGTACCTATATGATATATGTTTTCAAAAGAACATCTTGCATATACTTATTTTATGCTATATGATTATTATGCTTCAGGAATATGCTCTATTGTGATATGTTTATGAAGCCTAGATGAACATGCTACTACCTTATGCTTATGCTCTCGTATGCTAGCATATATGATTTATGATTTCAAAAGAACATCTTGCATATACTTATTTCATACTATATGATTATTATGCTTCAGGAAGATGCTCTCTTGTGATATGTCTATGATGCCTAGATGAACATGCTACTACCTTATGCTTATGCTCTCGTATGCTAGGTTTATGTTTTGCCCAAATGAGTATGACAGTACTTTATGCTAGTATGCAATGTTAAATCTATATGTTGGTTAGATGAACATGTCACTACTCTATATTAATTCATGATGTACGTTTTCTTTTGTGAGTAGGAAAGGATCTTACTAAGTCTATGTGCTTATAGTTTTACTTTTCCTTGTACTGCAGAAAAGGGTAAAGAATGGCTAAACTAAAGGGAGCAGCAGGAGGGGCAAAAGATGTGTGTGGCAGTGGCATGACGGAAGAGATCTGTTTTATATTTCGAACTTATGCATGTCCTAAGTTTTGCATGATTACTTGCTTTTCTACTTGATGTTTTTGATGGTTTACACTGAATGTGAAACTATACTCTCTCTTTTTATTATTTCCATGAAATCTTGAACTAATAGACACTTGGTTTAGTTAAAGAATTGCTAAGAACCTTCTTATCATGCTTGAATGTTTAGTAAAAGGCAACTAAATTATGCTTAAATTCTATGTTATGTTTCAGTGACTAAATATTAAATTAAGTTACACACATAAATGCTAAGCATGCTCACATGTTTAATATGTTTACATGATTATATTATTCTCTACGTATGTTTTAAATTTAAATTCTTCCGCTGCAACGACCGCACATATATGTATGTTCGCGTAGCGCCACCCTTGCTATCAATAGAGGAAGGTCGGACGTTACAACCGTCCCTCAGGTTATAGTTTGGGTTGGGGCAGATGATTGAATGCCACTCAAAAATCGAACCTCGCTCGACGGCAGACTGCTTGACCACTTGTCCACTGCCGACGGTCTCCAAACGGCTTCCGATCATCCACCCCGACCTAAACTATAATCTGAGAAGGACGGTAAACTCAAAAAGAGATCGTAACCAATTATGATCAGATCACAATCACGATCTGACCGTAACTATAAATGGGGCATCCCCTAATTTTTTTCACTTGAGGATCTACCCCTTTTTGTATGGGATTTGGTCTCGGAATTTCAAATTACCCCAAAACTTTTGATATCAAAGTGAAAAATTCCCGACATTGCGGCGGATCTGCGGTTGGCTCGTTTGCAGCCCTAGATCTGCGGCGTCCATTTGTAGTTACTTTTCGCACCCCGCTGAAGTTTGATGGCGCGCCGAACCTCATACCGTCCGTATCCTCTCCCTCAATCGCCGGCGCTAGAAATGAGCGGCGGCGTCCTTCGACATGTCTGCTTCGGAGTGCCCAATCTCCCCCTCAGCCGTTTTCGAGCTTTTCCGCTCCGCGGCGAGCTACCGCAGTCCCCGTCGACGCGCGCTAGAGCCTGCGTCCGCCCCCACCACCTGGCACCAGCCTTATCTTCGGCAGCCTTTTTTGCGTCTTCTTCTTGGGCCCGGAGTGGGTTCGTAAATTGGTACCTCGGCGTCCTCTCAACCCGCCCTATACTTACGAAAAGCCTCACCGCGGCGGCTATCACCGTTGCCGCTGACCTCTTCTCTCAGGTTCCTGTTATTTCTCATCGATTAAAAATCCTTTCTTTCCGCTGAATTTGTCGAGAGTTTGGTCGTATCTTTATCTATTGGAATCCACAACTGATTTCCTGTTTGAGAGGATGGTGAGTCTGATAGAACTTCACTTTTTATGGTTTAGTTTCGATTCAACTATTTGTAAACCAGGTTTTTAGAGTTCATGCACGACTTTGAAAATCATTAACCTTTTTGAAATATGGTAATGTTAGTTATCTTATGCTTAATCTTCTCGCTTTTGTTATTTGTAACATCCAAAAAGACCAGACAACAGGCTTGAAAGGTTGATGACTGATAATTGTTTTTGAAAGTCCTTTCATGCATGCTGCAGTTTCTAGTCGTAGTGTGTAAACAACTTGTGTGTCTCATATGGTTGTATGTATTTGTGTCTCATATGTTTGTTTTCCAATTGCCCAACGTTTTGACTTATATCATATGGTTGTATGTATCGCAAAATTTTCTTTTCCCCTAAGAAGCACACGAATATCTCATAAGACTAAAGTAACTACATTGTATATCCTGTTGATGCTATCTTCATCAATATCTCTTGTTGTGAAAAATTAGATGTTCATTTTATGTTTGTGTTTTTCATTTGTGGGATTAATATTCATTGTTCAATTCAGAATAAAATTGAGTTTAGAATTCATAATGAAATGGAAGTCATTACATATATTAAGCGGAGTAAATCTGAATGCATTCTTCCTTGGATCAATTTGTACTTGCACTGTTGATTTCTATTTCTTCTGTAATTGAATGATATTTTCTTTTCAGTAGTTATCACATAGATTTTCCAGCATCTGACCTTATCCACTGTCTTTCAAATTTGATTCCATGTATTATTTTGGAATCGATAATTCTAGATTGGATGTTAATGGCATCTAGTTTTTCTGGTTAACAGATAATTTCATCCTCCTCATTCAAGAATCTTGATTTTGTAAGAATCATAAGAATGGCTGGCTATGGGATGCTCATTTCGGGACCGTCTTTGCATTTTTGGTTCAATTTCGTTTCCAGAATTCTTCCCAAACATGATATTTTAACTACTTTCAAAAAGATGGCACTTGGACAAACTATATATGGGCCTATAATAACCGGAGTCTTCTTCTCACTAAATGCAGCACTACAAGGTAGTGTACATTCTTTCCAGGAACTACATTAGTAAATGAATCTACATTGTGATCAATATGGGAGATGTTGCATTATTCAAAATGATAGATAATTGGCGTCATTACATACACTTTTCTAATTGTCCCTTCTAACTAGGTAACTGATTATTGATTTCAAAATTCCAACCACAAGATATAAGCTTGAAATGATCTTGATTTGGTTTGAACGAGTCAAGCTGAAGCTTGATTCACTTATATTGATAAATAAATTGGATTTAACATTTTGGTTATTTACAAAACTAAATGAGTTTGACACACTTTTAGTTCGAGGCAGAACAAACACATGCTTAAAAGCTCACATAAGATTGTAACCGTTCAAGTTCGAATCTGTATGAAGTTCTACCTCAAGGCCTTAAACATGGTGTATGTGATCCTTTTAGTATTTATTAGCATCGATTTTATTGTATTGACTAACCGGCTTTGTTGGTGCTTCGCAACAACACGCTAAATGTAATCATATTTTACCTAATTTTGCTTACAGTTTGGATCATTTCCAAGAAACTCTATTTTATTTTATGTTAAAATCTATTGCAATTTACCTCAATGGTGCATCCGGTAAAACCACTTGCCATTTTTTCCCCAGTAAAATTCAGTCTTCTCCTTGCATTATCTGGAGATATACTTCTTTAAGTATAGTGATTATCAAGATTGAGGGCACAACTCTATTTGGCCAGGTAAACTGGAAAGACTGAGTAAAGATCGAAGTAATCTTTCAACATTTAGACCTTCTCTCCTAGTACTTTGGGTGACAGCCATCAAGCTAACTAAAGTTACAGTTAGCAATTTGGAAGTGGATAACTATACTCTTATGATCCCTTGGCCTTTCTGTTTTCTAATACTTGCTTTTTGCAAAAAGTTGTACATCTAAACAAACTACTGTTTACTAGATACATTTCAATTGTTCTTATGTAGGTTAGCAGCATTCATTTCTTCTATAACTAATACAATCTGTTATCGTCATCCTTAGGTGAAACTGTTGAAGAAATCTTTGCCAGGCTAAATAGAGACATGCTTCCCGCGCTAAAGAGTGGCATCATGTACTGGCCTATATGTGACTTTATCACCTTCAAATTCATCCCTATTCGTCTGCAGGTATTTCAAAAAGATTGTTATGGACATTATTGTTAGCTGTTTAGTGATTAACCATTTCCATTATTTCTTGTTAGCCACTCGTGAGCAATTTATTCACCTTTGTTTGGACCGTCTATATGACATACATGGCAAGCTTGGAGAAGGCAACCACTGAGACAATCTTGGCTATGTGACAATTCCCCATCACTGTCTTAGCATTCAGTTCCTTCTGAATTTCACGACATTGTTAAGTTACAACGAACTGCATAGTTTAGCTTCTTAAATTTTAAGTTTGTACGAGACTTGCCATTTTCTTTGGAGAAACTCAGGCAAAGGCCTGCAAAAGATTTATTTGTAAGTTCAAATGTTCTTAAAATGATGGTCAATAAGTTTTGAGTGTGATCCAACGATAATGAAGGTATTCTTAGATCTTAGTATAAGGTCTTTTTAGTACTTGCATTTTGAACAAAACATGCACAAGACTGAATCTTCAGAGAATGCTAACTTCTGCATGCTTTGCGTTTACAGAACTCCAACCTTTTTCTGCATTGTAGAATGAATTGTAAGGTTTTTGAATGAGGACGTTACAGATCGAATATGTTTCATGTTTTCATTACAATCCTAAAGAAGCTACCATGCTATGTTGCTTATTGCAGAGGAAGAGCCAAGAAGGCTGCTTCAGTTCATCCTGTTTCATTTTCTCAATCTTCAAACCTGTATTCTTCCTTTCTATGAATCTTATAGAATCATGTGTCAGAGGCCAGACACTCTTCGTCTGCCTCCTACCTGCTGAGTCGCCTGAGGTTGAAGAAAAACCTGATCCCGAGTCTGAAATGTATGAAGCACTTTTCTTCTTCCATTGAGTTCTACTGCCGGTGGCAAGTGTCAGCTCCAAGTCACCCTCTTCATCAGCATCAACTTTCAGTTCATCAGAGTGTTCAGGTGTGCACTTGTCTGAGTTAGTTTGATTTGTTTGTTTCGAGGGTTTGCGGTTTGGTTGTGCTTCTTTCATCAACAATTTCTGAATTTGGTACACGCGATGAAGTTCCTGGACCTGGATAAGGTGAGGAATCCAAAAATTACCAAACCTTACATCAACTTCATGGATGATCAGATCAGAAGAGGAAGCAAGTTCTACCTGGTGCCTGAAAGTTTCTTCCTGTTTCAACATCACCTTCTTCACTGATATGTATTCTTCGCCATGCTGATTGAGGAATCCTTCCATTTACGCAATGTGAGAATAGTTCTTCCCGTGATTCTTGGCTAATTCTCCCAAGAAATGATCTCAAACAAGGATCAACGCCTCTGTAAAAAACTGCTGATGCACAGTCAAGGTGAGTGTATCCTCAAGAACTACAACAAATTCTAAGAAATTAAGTTCATCTTCAGTTTTTTGAGAAGTAAATGATAGTTTCTGAAATTGACTTGACTTCAAAAAAAAAGAAAAACAGCAAGATCTTCCCCTTTTTGTGTAATATCGATTTCTCCCCATCATTAACTCTTCTATTTGTAGCAGATTTACATGAAGAACCCATCTGAAGAACTCAAAAACTTCCATGCAAAATTGGGACAAGGAACCCTCACCTGAGTTCTTTTTATGAGCCACCTTCCTCAGCAACCTTAGCAGAACATGGAGAAGTGAAATTATATCCTCAGTCTCTCTCACACAACTTGAAGCCGCAATTTGCTTGGAACGATCGATCTGGCAAGGCAGATGGAAGGTTTAAGACTCCCTACGGAGGCTCCCACTGGAATATTTAAATAGACTTGACTCTCCCAAAGCATGGCAAACGAATCTCAATACCTTGGCCAGGTACATGTCTAGTCTGCAGGGAAAACATGCCTCCGACAGTGCCAGGGAAAGATAACAGATCAATAATTTAAAGGGAAACTGCAGGACTCATATTTATGGTTAAGATTCATATTTATGGGTTTAAAGGTTTAAAGTAAACAGTGACAAAGTTGACTGAGTTCACGATGTATCTATCCATTGGATATTATCACATGGGGAGTTGCGCATTATTGGCTGGGCGATAAAACTGACAGAGCTTCGCACTTAAAATATTGCAGTCATACAGAGAATTTCTCAACGAGGTTTCGAGATTCATCCCAATGGTTTGAAAAGAGAACAAAACATGAGCATGGAGATGATGAGGCCCTCGATTAATTCTGTGTTCCCGAGGTACAAAGTCATCGGGCATAATTGTAAACATGAGCAGCAGGATTTTGCAGAGTTGAAACTGAAAGGGACCATGAGCCAGGGAAGACCCAAATACCAGCAAGAAGTTCTTGGAAACGACAAGGATTCATTTATCACAATTCCCTGTCTTTTTTCTTCTTATCTCAATTATCATCGATGCACATGGACGTCCGGGAGAGAGGAGAGAGGATAGACATGGGCGCACGCGCTGCCGGCGAAGGATGGCGCAGCCGTACGTGTGGGCGGCTCCACCACCACTAATACAAATGTTGGTGCAGTATACGCCGAGACAGATCGACGAGCCCCATCCCATTTATGAATATTGTTCGATCTAGGAATTATGAAGCCAAAGGTTGATGCTGATGGCTTCATCCGGTAAAAAAGCTTCACTTTTCCAGTTTCGATCGGCTTTGCTATAACGAGATAAGAGTCCATTAATAAAGCCTCTCGCACGTTTCCACTCCCTAGTCACACTTATTTATAAAATTACCTCTGATATTTTTAAATATAAAAAGTTTTAAATGCATATAATTTCTTTTAAATTTAGAGAATTATATTTATATTTAGATTTTTGTATTTTAAAAAAAAATGAAAGGTAATTTTAATAGAAAATATATTCAATTTTAATTTAAAGTACTGAATTTAAGAGAAATTATATTTCTTTTTAAATTTTTTTGTATTTAAAAAATTTGAGAAATAATTAGGTAATGATATTTACATGAGAGAATTGAAGCAAATAAAATTTTATATACAAGGTGCGGAAATATAATTTTTTTTTTTTTCGAATATGGGGATTACGTTGAAATTATGGTTAGAGATTTTTTATTCTAATTTACTATTTTTTCAAAGCACCTTTCAAATATGTTTTTTTAATAACAATAATAATATTATTATTTTTAATTTTATTTGTTTATTATTATTATTATTATTATTATTATTATTATTATTTTATTTTTTATTTTTTGGTTGTAGAATTTGGTGGTCTTGGTGTTCATTCCACCAAACGCCTTGCGAAAACCACTTTGTGCTACTCGAATCAAATAATATAAAAATTTAGAGGCCAAATAATTAAATGTAGTTGATTGGTTGTTCTTTACATGTGGATGTACCTATCTAGATAAACGCTTAAGTGCTCAAGATATATATTTAAAAAAAAAAAGGGTAAAAATAACTCAGACTTAAATTTGATTCATTATAAAATAGATACAAATAAAAAAGGCGTTCTAAATTAAAAGAAATATCAAAGAAATAACTTTTTCTAAAAAAAAGTTAAATGGACGTCATTTTATCTTGAAAATACTTTTAGATTTAATGTTATTGTAAAAACCATCGAATAGTTTTTCCCAACGTATAAATGCTATCCGCAACGCTATTATAGAAACTAATTGTTAATCTGTATACGACTGAATAATTTGACTGTTTATATTAAATGGGATGTTCATTTAATTTCAATTGGAAATAAGACATCCATAATTATGGTTATAAATTAGTCAAGCCGGGGTTTAACATATATAAATTTATTTGATAAGATAATCGAGCTAAATCAAGTCGAGCCGAGTTTAAAATGAATCAAGTTTTTGAAATGATTGTTCAAGCTTGACTTGGTTTATTTTTTACGAAGTTGAGCTTGTTTGAAACTTGACTTGAGCTTGGTTCGTTTAGATGTTATCGAACTCTAATTCAAAATTGACTTAAGCTTGGTTCGAGTTTGATTTATTTAGATGTTACCGAGCTTTCAATTAAGCTTGTTTGATTATTTGAAGTATTTAGTTGTTTGATTAATTATTAAATTTGATAATTCAAATTTATTTATTTATTTATTTTATTTTATTATTTTTTATAAGAATTTTATTAATAAATATGGTTCGTGAACATTGTTCACGAATATTATTTACGAACATTATTCATGAACATTGTTCAAGAATATTAACGAACTGAACACATATATTTTTAAACTTATTTAATTTAATAAATTATTTAAATTTATTTATTTAATTGATCATGAACAAACATATATAAACTCTTATTAAATCCAACACCAAATTTATCCAAGAAATACATAATGTATTTACCGGCCTACTCATGGTTTTGTAAACGATGGACGTTAACAAAATATGAGGTGACAGCATCACTTCTTATCTTCTCGTGTGTGCGTGTGGATGGTGCGTGCCACGTCATAGGATTCATTAAGGGACGAAACAGAGGATAAATTTTTGATAGATTCTGCCTCCACCAAACATGCCGCATTTGGATCCGAATAGATCTTCTTGCAATCCGCATCAAATATCGTGGTTGAGTTGAGGTGGTGCTTCTTCCACGGATCCGCGAGTCGCTATCTCACTTACATTATTTGTCGTCCCTTTCCCGCGTACGGAACCATATTCATTTTAGGGATGATAATAAATAGATATTTGGGTATGAGTATTTTGGGTATGAATATGAAGGCGGATATAGTAAAATCCTATTCATACCCTACTCGATACCCGATATATTTATTTATTTATTTATAAGTCTTATTTTTATTGGGAAAGAAAAAATTTCAGACCGTTTTTCATCTTAGAAAAAAAATTTAGTTTGTCTCTTTATCCTATTATCAACACTCATCTCATCTTCTTTTCCACGGAAAATGTTCATCCGATCGAAAGAGCGTGAGACGAGGAAGAGTTGACAAGTACATTGAAATATTTTTTTTAAATGAGAATGATAGGAAATAATAGGATGATGGGTAGGATATGAGTACTCGAAACTCCAACGGATATGGGGATGAGTATGAAAGTTAAATACCCGATGGGTATAGGGATGAGTATGGGTATAGATATAATCAATGAAGATGGATATGAAGGATATGAAATCCTATCTAAATCTTACCCATTGTCATCCCTAATCCAATCTCCACAACATTTGATGGATCCTTTTGGATGGAACCGTTGGCACCCTGCGAATTGTGTCGACCTTCCTTCGGGTTCGCGTCTTGATTCAGTCGACTAAAGGAATACAACTTGATTATACTTAGACCTTCAGGTTGCCGTCTTTCGCATAGATGCAGTGGTAATTCAGTTAGCTGATTCCATTGAGAGAATTGACAAGTTGAATACTAGAGGAAATCTACTGAAGTAGAAGATTCAGCTAAATGACCACACAGTGCTCTACAACATACTAAGAAAAAGAGCCATGAACTTGTTTTGTGCACATTCATCAAAGAAGGGAATAGAAAGATGTCTTTGTTGAACATGATTTATGAGACAAGTATATGAAGTAACATTTTCTGCAGTTAATACATCGACAACACTTGTTTTTTTTAAAAAAGAAAAAAAAAATACTCAACAACACTCTTTCTGTATGCCTCTTGTGCCTCCAGAATTCATGACAGCAATGGGAAGAATTTTAATGACAAGTTGGCATTGGACAAACTATAAAAAACCCTGATAGAAATCGCCGATCAAGAAGGAAAGACGGTAGCTACTGGAGCTCATCTTCTGGTGTGTTTTCATCTAGACTGCTCTGTGCCAATCTGTAGTACAATATTCCCATTGTTGCCATGCAGGCCCTGCTCACAAGAAACATCTTCCAATAAGCTTGTATGAATATATTTCCACTTTGCAGTTTCTGTCATCTTAATTACGCATGAGGCTATTTATAAACCATATTAAAAGAAATATTAACCTTTATGTTGTGTCTAATTGAGAAGGTAGCACAATTAGCAGTGAAAGTAGTCGATTCCCTTGTCTACTTAGAAGAAAATGCAAAAGTGTAGACAAGAGTCATTTGAAGCAAATTTCCCCACTTTTGATCTAGTGCAAAAGTGGATGGAAGAAAGGAGAAGAGCAAAAAAAAAAAAAACAAAAGAAGCATTGAACAAACTGTTTTAGCCCTGCAGATCTTGAGAATGACAAAATCAAAGGGTTAATTTTGCAAATAGACAAAATAAAGGAAACCGCTATCCTCTCCTTTCCTTAAATTTCTCCCCTCCTCACTCACCACTCTTCCTTTATTTCTTCTCTTCTCATCACTCAAGTAGATACAATATTACTTAAGATGTAATAAATTTTCAGATTGGAACGAAATCTATTGAAGGACAAGCACTTAGAACAGCCTCTATGTATCTAAAATTCCAAAGGCAGTCAACAGATATTATAAGTCCTTTTAATCTTCTTATCTAGCAAATGCAAAACTTGTTAAATCATTAAAGCAGATTTCCTGAAGAGAAATTGTTTCCTTTAATTTTCACATAAATACAAGTCCTGCACGTTGCATGCATATTTTTATCAAGAGAAGATTTCTATTATTGAGATGACGGCATTGTAATTGGAATAATCAATAAACCATATAAGCAAGGGCAGGTGGTGGAGGAATTACATGATTGCCATGATGAGTAATATTTTCCTAGGGTCCATCCTTGAAGATTTTTGATGGCGCACTTTTCCGTCATGTACACCACTGCGTGATGTTGGAGCAGTTACTGGTAGAGTAGGCAGTGCATTTGACCAGAAAGGCAGCAACATCCTCAGAAACTTGTTGCGAAAGGGACCTGCAGCTAGTAAAAGTCAGTGAGATGTGAATTAATTTAAATTGCCATTGGCTTGTAGAAGGTCGCTACTTAAACAATCCACGCCAATCTCAAACATCCAGACAATAGATTGAGATTAAGGGTTACCATATTGACTGAACACCATCAGCGAACCAACTCCATAGATCACTACATACAATATTTTCAACCAAAAGAAGCAACTTCTCATTATTTTTTGTTGGGAAACTAATTGATAGATATTCAAAATCGGAATAGTTGTAACATAAGTAGACGGTGGAGAAGCATAAGTTGTATTAGAGGTTGGGAAGTTCCACACAGACTTGTGGAAACCAGAGTCCTGGCGATAAAGAGATTTGGAGCAAGGAGTGAAAAAAAGGTTTCAAGCACACTGTAAGAGATGAAAACTATATTGCAGATAGGTTAGCGAAGGAAGCTTTGAGGAGAAAGGCTAGTGGTGCATTACTAGATGTGTTTGCTAATTATCTAAGCCTACATCCAGATTGCCAGATGGAGGATTGGAAGTGAGGGTGTAAAAAGTTACATTTTTTCAGTAAAGGACGGGTATATCTGTCAGCCTTTTGACAAAAAAAAAAGGTTGAACAATTGCAAACTCCATGGTAGACTATATTGTTAGGAAATCACTAAGGTCCATTTTTACCATATTTCCAGATGTAAATAATCTAGTGAGTGAATATTCAACAAGCCAAAAGTGTTGACTTAGAGACAATCTGGCCTGTGGTCTGAAGATAGGAGCTTTGGATTGATTTGGAGCACTGGGAGTGAATGAAAATAGGATTACAATTGAAGCTACTTGCCCAAACAGACCTTGGATTGGCTTAACCCTGTCAGACAATCCCCTTCTGGTGACTCAGGACATGCAACTCCTGAGTCACCATGTTTCACCTTGTAGATAGCTAAGAGATACCTGTATACCCTTGTATGTAACCATACATCAAATACAAGGCAGACTATTGGCCCATCTTTCCTTGAAAAACGGACAATGCACCAAGAAAATACACTTACAAACCCATGAGTTTTGTTTATTCATGAAACCAAATATACAATAGGAATTGACTGTATGCTTAACAGTCAAATTCACAGATATAATAGAATCACAAACCTTCAGAGAACTCAATGTAGACACAAAGGTAGGGGCTTCATCATCTTACCTCGTCTTGTGTACTTTTTGTTTGTTCCATCTTCATCATCTGCATGGTACGATGTTTCAGAATACTTCTTCTCATTGTAAGTTGGCTTCCTTGTAGTGGCCCCTGGCTGCACAAGCGACACAATTTAGCATACTGTTAAGATCACTGAGGCACTTTGGAAGAAATCAGATGATAGAAACATGAAATATATCATTGAATGTTGTATACAGAAGTTTATTGCTTTCAAGTAAGACCTAGGTTCATCAAACTCACAGTTTTTATAGGAAGGGGTTCCTGATCTTTCATCAATTGGTTTTCTAAAGCATTAGGACCATCAACTTCAATAATCTCAGATTCTGTAACCTTGGAAGAACCAGCTCCAACACTCGTGTTATATAATTCATCAAAGTACTTGTCATCTGTGACTGGTAAAGATATTGTCGGTCTTGAATCTTTATCAGAATTAACTGAAGCTGTTCTACCTTTGTCTTTCTCTTCAGCCACAGATATGCGAACCAATGGATCAGAAGTAAAAGCAGGAGGAACTCGGTGCTCTGATGCAGTAGAAGAAACTACATGATTTCCAAATACATTTTTCTCCAGGTCACTCTGCAAAAGTTAGACAGAATATAGTAAATGTTTAACAATTCAAAGAACTTCAGTATTCTGTCTGGAGGATATTTACAGGAAATAAAAACATCCAAGGAGAATGAATAAAAAGCAATCGGTGCAATTGAATCTCAAACATCTTTAACTGAGTCATAGTTTGTAGAGGGATGGATATATGGTACTTATGATGAGAAACAAGTAACTTCCAGTTGCTATCTTCTAGAGATACATCACACAAGCTGACTGAGTTCCCCTGAACCAAAGTCTAAGCTAAACTAAGTCTTACATTGTCCTTGCTAATTCTCTAATTTCATGTGTAATTTTTTTAAAATCTAGTAGGTAGCTTACAAAATCAACAACAAGACAACACCTCAAATAGCACATAACAACAGCTTCATAGTTCAATCTGAAATAGACCTACTGCATTTAAAAGACATAACAAGAAATTGATGGATGATAAAACACCAATATAAACAGGTATCATATCTTAAAGTATGAAACTTTTATGTGATAAGATTAATAATACAAACTACCAGAATATAACAGTATGGATTTATAAGCAAACAGGTTTTACCTGAATTATTGCTTCCTTAAGCTTTGAATGCAAGCGAGATCCTGTATCTTTGATACTTACAGGGGGCCATATCTACAACAAAGTGTTATTAATTGAGACATGAAAAAACTCATCACCATTTCCAGGACAAATTTCTCAACAAAACATGCAATCCCATATAATTCTTACTTCAGTGACTGAGTCCAAGGAATCATTTATATGACTTGAGTTTAATCAAAATAAATAGCAACACCATTTAGAATTACCAGTAATAAGCATATATAAAGGTAAGTGTAACTGTGTAAGTAATAAATTATTTCAGTCTTTTGCGAGTAATACAAAAGAAAAGACAAGGAAAATCTTATATAAATTAACTCATGACACATGAAAATATTCAATGTGGTCTGCCATGTATCTGATGTGTGGAAACTTTACATATGCGTTTCATCAGAAAATATTTTATTGAACCAGTATCTTCGAACTACTTTATGACCTTTCTACTCTAGTAAGTTATAAGGATTCGGTCATTCTGCTTTCTTCCCATAATTTCCCTTGCTAATTTGATCAAAATTTGAGAACCATAATAAATAGTGTACAATGGCCTGTAGTTGTATTGAGAAAATCCATTGAAATTGAAAGAAAGAAAAAAAAACTCCGTATGTACACCAAAATGAAGCCCAAAATAGTACTTAAGTTCTTTAAGGACAATTGCATGGATAAATAGATTTAACCATCAGGCATCATATAATTTTGGTCTTTTGACATAAAAGTAATGTATCAAATCTTAACCCCTAATTGCTAACTGATTATGCAACCAAAAAACATTTGATGAAAGGTTTGCTAGTATAACTTACAGGGGTAGAACATGTAGGACAAACATATCCTGCAGGTGCAGTTTGAGGTGGGAAGCTCTTAATATGTGAGACCAAGCAACTTGTGTGCATAAGATCTGAATTTTAAAAAATACAAAAAGTAATAAGCAATTTCAGTTTGCAAGAATAAATAGACATATAAGCAACTTACGCAAGCAACCCAATCTTGTAGTTTGATCCTTTCCTTCTTCTAATGTAGCATTGCAGAAAGAGCATGTTGGTGGCCAATCATATTCCCCATCAATGACCCAATCAGAGTACTTTTTCACCTGAAAATTAAAAAAATCAAGTGAAGTGGTCAGAATACTTCTTCACCTAAATATTCAGGAAAAGTCAGGTGATCACACTTGAATTACATTAATTACAATCTCACTAACCTGGATATATGTTTGTTAATTAGTAAGAAGGAAAAGAGCATGCCAAAAGTTACCAGAAGATTCTTTCTACATGGACAATTGCAATGTAAACTACAACCCTGACTCAAAAGATGGAGAATTGAGGAAAAAAACAATTGAAGATAATCATGAGTATTGTTCATAATTAACACAAAGTACATCATTACAAGTGACACGGTGAATTTTCAAACAATTAAGAACATACAAGAAATTCATGTAAATGAAAAATGAAAAGGTGGAGGAAAACTGATCCTTAATTATAACTGAACAAAGCGGGTAATATAATCATAAATGGTTTCAATTTAATTGTCTTCTATAGCTCTAGTAAAATTGTTTCTGAGAAATTTCCAACATCCCTCATCAAACATAAAAAAGAAAATCATCATAGTCAACGGAAAAAAAAAAGTCAAACCACAAGAGTAATATGCAAACCAATATATAATATAATTATTGAACAAAATCAACATTGTTAGTGATCATCATCATAATGTGTGTCCTACTTAAAGTCCAACAGCGCAAACAACAGGGGTTAATATCAAGGTGTTAAAGTATTTGAATACATCCTTATCTTCTTCTAAAACTTGCTGCCCTTGTTAAGAAACTGCACATGTAATTAAAGTCAAAGGGCCTAGATCCAACCATGGGTTTTCCATCACATGTAAGTGAATCATGATTGAAGAAAGAAACCTACTCCTTGGAAACAGTAAGTGTCAAATCAATGTACTGGAACTTATGGCTTACAATCATAATATCAAGTTATACATATCTTGACACAGATACAAAGCAGCAACCTTAACTCAGAATATCGGAAGAAGGAAACTCACTATTCTGGAACCATATCATCATCTATGTGAAATGAGAAGGTTTTGTTGAACGATGAGTAGAAAAACAGGGATATCTTTGTGACTGACTTGCAACATTAAATAAGAACCTTTATATGTGCACTTACCTCTAGGTTTTTGTGTCAAGTCTATCTATGTAAAAAATAAAAGACTCTGAGTCAAACTGGCCATGTGAAAGAACTGGTTTTCTGAGTTTATTAGTTAAAACTTAGTTGAACAGCACATCAGAGTGCCTCAAATTATAAACAATGGCAAGAGTTGTAATTGCACTAGACTCCAAATCAACTAGAAGCTCAGATCAGCAAGTTGCACGAGAACTCTTTTACCACAAATGTTCAGCTACATGGGAAAATTCAACTCAGATCACAAAAATTTAGATGAGTACCACACAGATTTGATGTTCTGAGAAACATATGCATTCTCCACAGACTGGAGCTTTATGGACAAAGCAATAAAGCCTAGTTGCCTGCAAACCAAAGATCCATTAGTTCAAGAAAACTCCACCACACACACAAAAAAAAAAAAACAAATACACAACAGTAGTTCTCCTTCGAGAATAAATGGAGCTCTCTGTTAACGGAAGTCTGAAATGACATCAATAGGAACGTATTCATTGATCAGATTTTCAATAATCTCCTCTCATAATGAATATTTAGCCACAAAATATAAGCTAGAAACCGATGCCCTACCAATATTACCTTTCCTCGTCATTGGAAAGCAAACAAATCGAGGCAAAAGGGGAAATTTAATCAAACTCTGAACACAACCAATTGACCAAATATTGAAACAGAAATCTGCCAAATTGTTTTGCTTTCAATTTTGCAAAGTGTCAAAGCCCAAAGGCGATAGCTTCGAAGTTCCGGACACGATTTTGAACGGCCAAATGGCCGGAAAAACGTCTTTTGAACACAAATTAACATAACTACGCCGTAATAACAACTCCATAGCAGTGAAATCGGATCCAAAAATACCTTGCGACATTTGCAGACAACCATCTCATAGATCGAAGATCCAGGAAGTACCGGCGAGAAAACGGAGTGAAAAATGAACGAATGAAGCCTCGAGATCAAAGAGATCTAGGAAAAGCTACACGAAGCCGAACAATGGCGAGATCTGGAATTGAATTATAACGCCGAATCCAGGAGAACAGATTTCATACGTGCTCGGAATTCGGAAATGAAATGAATTAAGTTGCAAAGAGGAATTGTGACTAAACCGGTTCCGACATTACGGGGAAGCGGACGGGCCGTTATAAATGTCCATGTAATGTATATTTGTTTATTATAGAAAATTATATATATTTATATCAATTATTCAAGTTAATGATAATTATATCTTAAATAATATAAATAAGAAAACTTAAAATTTATATTTAATTTTAAAAGAGATACGTGTTCAATTCTTTGACAATCAAATTTCAAGATTATACATATTTCTAAATCTAATAATTTATTATCTAAAGTTGAACGTTTTAGTGATTTTTTTATTAAAAAGAGCACTAAAACGAAGGACAACAATTAAAAGCCCATCCCTTATTTTTAGAATCATTTTGATTTATTTTTTTTTATCAAAAGATGTCCCATTGCTCTATAGAATGACTCAATTATCTTTTACTATATCATTTTCATTATTATCTCATCTCATAGTTGCTACACAATTGTAGCAACTATAAAAGGAAACTGTCATATTATTGTAGCAGTTATAATTTTGTAGTTACTATAACATGGAAAAAAAATTAAGACTATAATTATTTGGACCCTCCGAAAAACTTTAAACACTATTTTTTGAATCTGAAAATGGGTCATTATGGGTGCTATTATAGATCTCTGAATAAATTTCAATTTGTTATATTATGCGTCTCATGATTAAATCTGAGTCAAAAGTTATGGTCTATCAAAGTTTAGGATTTAACATTCACATTATAGCTACAACTACATGACAACTTAATTGTAGCATCTTCGAAATCATAGTTGCTGCAACTACATGACAACTCAGTTGTAGTAGTTATGAATTTATAGCTATTTTATAGCTGCTACAACGTGAATATTAAACTTAAACTTTGAGAGATCATAAATTTTAACTCGGGTGAAACCACGAAACATATAATATATCAAATCGAAGCTCGTTTATAAATCTATAATTAGTTATTAGTTGAAATCCATAATAGCCTGATTTTAGCTCTAAAAATATCATTTAAATCCATTTTAAAGGCTCCGAACAATTTTAATCTTAATTTTTTTCATATTGTAGCAAATATGAAACCATAGCTACTATACAATTGTAGTAGCTATAGATTGTAGCCACTACATAGTTGTAGCAACTATATATTATAGTTGCTACCAATGCTAGACGTGATTTTGGGGCTTGAGGCGAACACCAAAAATGGTGCTTTCCAAGCTTGATATTCATATAATTTTCAATCAACGTAAATATAACAGTATTTGTAACATGAATTCTAGAAATAAAATATAGACAAAATATATCATCCAAAATAATATGTCATAAGCAGATACTAATAAAGTCAAGATGATCCAAACAAAATATAAAATTCATGTTCTGAACTAGTATATAGTCACTTGAATATTGCTCACATCGCAATTTTAGAAGCGGAAATATTGATTAAGTTTGCATAATCAACTTTCTCAACCACTTTTTTTCGATGGTTAACATAGCCAAGTCATTTAGTCTTTCTTGCGACATAGTTGATCGGAGATAAGTTTTGATCAATTTCAACTTGAAAAAACTCCTTTCGGCAAATGCAACTATAACTGGTATAATCAATAAAATTCGATAAATGATATAAGCATTTGGATAACAAACATCCATTTTTTTTCAAATAATTCAACACATCAATCGTTCTTTTTTATTCTCTTGGTAATGAGTGTATTAACAACTTTAGTTCTAGATATAAATAAGATCCAACAACATCAGAGTGCCCATATAAGTTAAAGAACCTCAAAGATTGACATATGAGTGTAAGAGATCATCATCATCAATAGACTTCAATCTTTCCAAACTAAATAAAACACAAATGTTTCTTTATATTTTTGAAATCGTTTAAAATAAATTTGAAGTGAAGAAAGTGTTGGTGCAGTTAGCACTAATAATCCAACTCAGATTTTAATATATAACAAAAAGTTAAAGTTAAATTATGTGTGATCTAATATTTTACCGAGTGTGCATGATAAAGGATTTGACGAGTCTAGAGGACCTGATACTAGCTTGAAGTCTAGTTAGGTCGGAAGGATTTGATAACTGGAAGGAAGCTCAGATAGGTGAAGAGATTGTTGGAGCAATCCCAATGGTCCGTGGGACCATGTGTTTTGGTTTTTGGGCAAAGGGTTTAAGTTAGGTTCATCCTTGTATTTGATATGTGTACTTGAGTTGTGCAGGACTGCAGGATACACATGTGACTCAGGTTGATGGCTTCGGGTCCGGTGAAGGATGGAACATCCGAGGGACCTTGGACAAGGCAGCGAGGACAAGGGCCGAGGGAAGCGACTTCGAGGCATACGCGAAGGATGGCATTGGGGACGAGCCGCGGGCTTGTATGCATCCGAGGGACGAGAGCCAAAGGAAGTAGGCTTGAAGGCAAGAGGTCAAAGCTACAAAGGAAGCGTCAAATGAGTTGTAAGGGTGAGGGTACGAGTGCATGAGAGATTGTACTCGGAGTAAAATCCTAGTTTTAGGGTTTTACTGTAGCATTACTGTAGCAGTCGACTGCATGTTTTAGCAGTCGACTGCTAGTTTTAGCAGTCGACTAGTATCGAGCCGTTGGGATGTAACGGTCGAATTTCCACAGAGGGCAGTCGACTGCATGTTTTGGCAGTCGACTGGTAGGCGGGGTTTTCAACCCGCGACCTATATAACCAAGGCTTGGAAGCTTGGTTATCCCTGACGAAATAGAGGTGGTTAATCTTTATTAGTAGTCTACTTGTTCCCTACCTTGTAAAGAGTCCTTGGTGAGAGTTGTGGTGAGGTTTCTCCACCCACAAGGAGCTACGTGAGCTAGCCGGAGTCTTCCGGGGAGTAATCCACCGACGGATAGGGATCGTCCACCTTACGGACAGCCGTGGAGTAGGAGCTTTATCTCCGAACCACGTAAATCGGCGTGTGTTGGTTTGCTTGCTCTTTCTTGTTCATTGTATTTGTATTTAGCTTTCGTATTTGTGTTTGTATTATTTGTATTTCGCCGTGCAACTAACAAATACGTAGGAAGCAAGGATTTGGGGGTGCCGTCTATCCAACCCCCCTTCAAGCCGGCCACCGATCCACCTACAAGTGGTATCAGAGCAAGGACGCTCTCCATTGGACTAACCGCCAAGGAAGCACAAGATGACCGGCTTGATAGAACCGCCAAAGCTTGAAGGTAGAGGCTTATGGGGCATCACGTATTGGATGATGAAGATGGAGGTGTTCTTCAATGCGGATTGGGACACCATGATGGTGGTAAAGGAACCGTTTGAAGTCCCGAAGGACAAGAAGGGAAAGAAGCTCCGACCACGACATTGGACGGAGGAGCAAACCACACGATCAAAGGCAAACAACAAGGTAATATCTATATTAATTGATATTTTGCCTAATGACGTAATGAGCCTTGTAGGTAAATACGAGAATGCTCACGATTTGTGGAGCAAGATAAAGAAGGCTCAATGGGAAGAACCTATGCCTACACAAGAAGAAGAAAAATCTGAAGAAACGGATGAAGAAGCTCAAGTAGAGAAGGATCAATTGGATGTGGAGACCAATTCAACATTAAAAGAAGAAGAGGAAGTGAATTTGGTCACATTTAAGGAAAAGGATGAAGAAAGGCCATCCACAAGTGTGGATGAGGAAGATATAGCATCTACATCCTCAAAGGTTGAAGAAGAATCCAAGACAAGTGAAGAAGAAGAAGAAGAAGTCTTGGAAATCAACCTAGCAAGCACCTCCACCGAAGTGAAGTCAAAGGACAATATCACTTGCTTCGGGTGCAATGAGAAGGGACACTACAAGAGTAGATGTCCTATGGGTAAGAAGAAGGTAGCTCCTAAACTCAATTCAATTCATTTTGAATCTAATTTGAGTTGTAGGAAGAAGAAGGAGAAAAAGCACATAGTGTGCTTCACGTGTGGTGAGCGGGGTCATTACCACACCAAATGCCCAAATAAGAAAGAGATCAAAAAGTTGGCGCATTTGAAGAAGGAAGAGAAGAAGAAGAAAAGCTCAAGTCAAGGGGGAGCTTCAAGGGTAAGGGAGGTATACCCTAACTTGAAGGTTAATTCAAATTTAAATTCTTATACTCTCATGCATGCTAGAAATAAGTGTTATTATTTACCCATGCAAAATTTTGGATTTAGATATCATGATAGGAATAGGGTAAATGTCGATTATAACCCTAGGAGATCTATACATGATAAACCTAGACACGTTAAATTCTCATTACCTAAGGAGAAGAAGGTAATGGAGAACCTAGGCATTAATCCCAAGAAGGGGAGACATATGCCTAGAAAGGGTAGGTCTAGGAATGTCCATGGTGGACATGTTGACTCTAGGTTTAGGAACCTATAAAGAGAAAATCAAGTTTTGAAGGAAAAGCTTGATCGTTTGGAGAAAACCCTAGAAAGATTCAATGTTGGATCTAAGGGTTTAGGTATGGTGTTGGGTAGTCAAAGACCCAACAATGATAGATCGGGTTTGGGATACCGATCTAGTGTCTCCAAGGCTAAGGGAAAGTCTTATGCTAGGGTTGCATATGACTATAGCAAGGAGAAGTCAATAAATGGCAAGGGAAAGCCATTTAATGGTAAGAAGAAATTAACCAAGGACAAGGTGTCCAAGGTTAAGAAAGTTACGTTAGTAGGCCAAGTGTCACCGGGGGTGGACCGTTGTGGCCTAGCTATTGTGAATGAGTCACCTAGGGAGGTGGCTAAGGCTAAGAGCTCTAGAGGGAGCTCAAAGAGTCAAGTTGGGACCCATGGAAAATGGATCTCAAGTGGATTCTACTTGGGAGTCTAGATTGGGTCATGGAATGTGCCAAGTGGTTTGGAGACGAACTTGAGTCTCAAACCTAGGGTTTTGGCACAATTGGATTGTGTTTCATGCAAGAAATATGACATTGGGGTCATATAGCATGATAATTAGTTTTGGATGTATAGATGCCATATAAATCAATGCTAGGGATGCATTGTGGGTTGACATGGGCAAATACATCAAGAGGAAACCAAAACTAGGACTTTAGGTCAAGGTTCTATTGAACCATTTAAGCTAGTTTTGGATTTTGTGTCAATCTTGGGATTGGTGATAGATACATTTTTGAATATATTTTTCCCAAGTAGACATGGGTAAAATAGACCTCCCCACAAAATTTGGAGATTTTTGGAGGTCTGTGGAATTATTGGTGTATTTCTAAAATTGGGTCAGAAATGCTAAAAAAGGCTGAAAAACTGTGCCAGTCGACTGCTAGTTTTAGCAGTCGACTGGCAGGAATGAAAATTTAGCACAGAATGTTTCTGTGTGTTGTTTCGATAAGGGCAGTCGACTGGTACTTCTTGCAGTCGACTGATACCAGTCTGAAATTATTTTTAGCATTGGATTTTGACCAAGACAACTCATATAGGTGTATGAAATCCATGAGGGATTAATATATGAGTTTATAGTAAATTTGGATGACAAATTTTCAACAATTGGGATATTGTTGGAGAACTTTTTGGATGTTAGGCAAAGGGGGAGAAGTAAGGTTAAGTTGGGAAAACCTTAATGCCTTTGCGTAGGGAGAGCCTTTTAGGTTCTTAAAAAGCGCTGTGGTAAAATCCTAGCTCAATTGGGAGCTTAGGTAAAGGGGGAGCCTTGGAATAGGTCCTTAAAAAGCCTGTGGTAAAATCCTAGCTCAATGGGGAGCATAGGTGTAGGGGGAGCCTTAGGATAGGTTCCAATGCATGATGCATTGTTACGGCGGTTGCCAAGTGTGTAGCTTGGCAACGTAAGTCCATTCGGCGGTGTAAGTCCAAGTGTGTAGCCTTGGCAACGTAAGTCCATTTGTTTTAGCATGTTTATTTGCTATATGTTTTCCCTAACTTAAACGTATTGCCAAACACCAAGAAGGGGGAGATTGTTGGAGCAATCCCAATGGTCTGCGGGACCATGTGTTTTGGTTTTTGGGCAAAGGGTTTAAGGTAGGTTCACCCTTGTATTTGATATGTGTACTTGAGTTGTGCAGGACTGCAGGATACACATGTGACTCAGGTTGATGGCTTCGGGTCCGGTGAAGGATGGAGCATCCGAGGGACCGTGGACAAGGCAGCGAGGACAAGGGCCGAGGGAAGTGACTTCGAAGCATACGCGAAGGATGACATTGGGGGCAAGCCACGGGCTTGTATGCATCCGAGGGACGAGAGCCAAAGGAAGTAGGCTTGAAGGCAAGAGGTCAAAGCTACAAAGGAAGCGTCAAATGAGTCGTAAGGGTGAGGGTACGAGTGCATGAGAGATTGTACTCGGAGTAAAATCCTAGTTTTAGGGTTTTACTATAGCGTTACTGTAGCAGTACTGTAGCAGTCGACTGCATGTTTTAGTAGTCGACTAGTGCAGTCGATTGGGTGTGAATAGAATGGTTCTGTTCGTTCGGTCAGTGTGGAGCAGTCGACTGCTAGTTTTAGCAGTCGACTGGTATCGAGCCGTTGGGATGTAATGGTCGAATTTCCACAGAGGGCAGTCGACTGCATGTTTTGGTAGTCGACTGGTAGGCGGGGTTTTCAACCCGCGGCCTATATAACCAAGTCTTGGAAGCTTGGTTATCCCTGACGAAATAGAGGTGGTTAATCTCTATTAGTAGTCTACTTGTTCCCTAGCTTGTAAAGAGTCCTTGGTGAGAGTTGTGGTGAGGTTTCTCCACCCACAAGGAGCTACGTGAGCTAGCCGGAGTCTTCCGGGGAGTAATCCATCGACAGATAGGGATCGTCCATCTTACGGACAGCCGTAGAGTAGGAGCTTTATCTCTGAACCACGTAAATCGGCGTGTGTTGGTTTGCTTGCTTTTTCTTGTTCATTATATTTGTATTTAGCTTTCATATTTGTGTTTGTATTATTTGTATTTCGCTGTGCAACTAACAAATACAAAGGAAGCAAGGATTTGGGGGTGCCGTCTATCCAACCCCCCTTCAAGCCGACCACCGATCCACCTACAGAGATGACCTGATATCTAGTAGGAAGTCTAATTGGGTTTATAGGACCTGACAGCTGGCTGAAGTCTAGGTGAGACATTTGGCAAGAAGACCTAGTGAGTCAAGAGATCAAACAGTCATGTAAGGAAATATATGGTAAGTTAAGATAAGCAATTGGAGGAGAGATCCAGTTAGGACAAGTCTAGTGAGAACGAGTCCTAGTGGGACTATAGGCTCTAGTCCACCTTAATATTAGGGTATGTCTGATGCGTTGTGTGCTAAAATACGTTTCGTAAACATGCGCATCGAAAAATAAAACAATAATAATTCCTAAATTATTACATCACACGCACCACAGTATACAAAGATACAGCATGCTAAACATGATCGCATAATTAAATTTTTACAGAAAGTAAATTTACGCTAGGTGTACCTTACGGATGACCTGTAACGAGAAGAGTATCAACTGTAGCGATGTTGTTGAACCTCACCTCTATTCGTATCCACGTCGAGCTTCTCAAAATAACTCCTTGAGTACAAGCCTCTCCTTTGGAAGTTACTAGCCATGAGCGAAGAAGAGTGATCAAGAGGAAGAGGAAGAGGAAGAGAAGCACACAAGGAAGATATTTCTTACTTGTGGTGGTCATGACAACAAGGGGAAGGGCTTCCCCTTGTTAGCAGTGGCAAAGAGAGAGGCGAGAGGGAGAGGAGAGGAGAAATTGAGTTAAGGTTTTCCAAAAAACCTTACAAGCCAATTAATGATCTCATGTGTATAATCTTCTCTCAACCATATCAATATATAGCCCTCATTAATGAGTTAGATTAGAAAGCACAAATCAAAATCATTATCCCTTAACAAAAAATTAGCCTATTAACCCCTTGGTTTGGTTCACAACTAAACTAAGTTGATTCATGACTAAGTCATGATTAAACCAAATATGGTCCAACTCTTCCATAAAAGATGTGACCCATCTGTGCTTCTATTATGACAGATATTTCCATATTTGTCTTATGTATGGTCCAACCAAATATTTATCTCTTGATCTAAGAATCCTATTCTTTAACTTGTTTTATGTCTTTTAAAGACTCGTTACTGTGTGTGACTCAATAGGTTCCCGATTTATCTTGGTCATTCATAATTAACTACTTAATAATAGAACGATCATGAATGACACCTAATAGTACATCATGATCCCTAATTAGCCAAAAAATCATAGTCAATCTTATAATTAATTCTAAACCCTTCAGCAGCTACAGTGAGTTGTGCCTCGTTCCTTTCACTCATCTTATACTCACTTGGTTCAAGACATGGTCTATGTGTCTTATCCCTACTAGGCTAATTACGTCACACCTAGCCCAAGTAATACTTCCTCGTTATGTGGGTTCAAATTACTCGTACATGTGTAGAGTCTCATACTCTTAACATGTGATGCTTTGGCCAAAGACTTTGAGTAATAATCCTAACGAGTGGCCATAGGGTATACGTCTCCTCGCAAGAAGCGGTGAATCCTCTGTGGGCTATCCAAACACCTTCGGGCACTTCAACTTATACCCAATCATCTCAGGTCTACATCTCAATGAGATGCTTGCTTAAGATGTTAAAGTATAAATCTCTATATCAAGATGACTTGTATACCTCAAGTCGAAGGAAACTTGCACTCGTGCTGTAGTAAGAACTTCACAGACATATATATATATATATATATATATATATATATATGTAGAGAACCATATGAAGTCTTACAGCGAGTCACTCCAATGAACTAGTTACCATAACCAGCATCCACGTTTAACTCTCGACATTCCAATGTTTCCAGCCAGTGAGAAAACAGCTGCTTGGCCGAACCAAGGAGTATAACTCATGCTAGTCTTACAGAATTGATGATATCTGAATGCATCAATTTGACGACTAGAGAAATTTTAATATATTCATAATTGCACATGTAGAGATAATCACTAGTTGTGATACAATCACAAATTCTCTCATGCTATGAATTATTACAGACATTCAGTAAATGAGTTTAAGACAATCAAACATATAATATGCACTCAAATAGTGAATCTATACTTATCAAATATATAAAAAAAATGATAAGACGATTGCATTAGAACATCCCTCAAATTCTAACACTCCCACTTGTTCTAAAGTCAATCGCCATGGTGTTCTAAATCGTAAGAATAGATATGACTCTCAAACTTGCTTTGTAGTAGAGCCTTTGTCAAAGGATCTGCTAGATTTCTTTCAGTGAGAATTTTCTCGAGTTGTATTTCTTTCCTATTAATGATCTCCCTGATCAGATGATAACGATGAAGCACATATTTTGATCACTGATGAGACCTCGATTCCTTTACTTGTGCAATGGCTCCAGTGTTGTCACAGTAAATAGGTAATGCTTCAACAATGGATGGAACCACTCCAAGTTTAGTAACGAACTTCTTGATCCAAATCGCTTCCTTTGCTGCTTCCGAATCTGCAATGTATTCCGCCTCACAAGTAGAATTTGCAACAGTGTCTTGCTTAGAATTTTTCTAACTAACTGTGCCTCCATTTAATATGAATATAAATCCAGACTGAGACTTGGAGTCATCCTTGTCCGTTTGAAAACTAGCATATGTATATCCGCGTATGGTCATATCACCATCTCCATAAACCAAGAACATATCCTTAGTTCTTCTTAAGTACTTAAGGATCGTCTTGACAACCACCCAATGATCTATTCCTAGATCAGATTAGTATCTACTCATAACACTCAGAGCATATGATACATCGAGTCTTGTACATAACATAACATACATGTTAGATCCTATTGCGGATGCATAAGGTATCTTATCCATGCAAATCCTCTTGTCTTCTGTGCGTGAGCACATAGACTTCGAAAGGTGAATTCCATGCCTCATAGGTATGAAGCTTTTCTTGGATTCAGACATGCTAAACCGTTTTAGCACTCTGTCTATATATGTCGACTGTGAAAGACCAAGCAACCTTTTCGATCTATCTCTATAGATTTCATCCTGAGGATGTAAGTTGCTTCTCCCATGTCTTTCATGGAGAATGTATTGGGCAACCAAACTTTAACTGACTGTAGAACTGACACATCATTTTTCTAGAAGCAATATGTCATCAACATATAATATTAGGAATACGACTACACTCCCACTAACCTTTTGATACACACAAGGTTCGTCTAAATTTTGTGAGAAATCAAACTGTTTGATCGCCTTATCAAAATGGATATTCCAACTCCTGGATTCTTTCTTTAGTCCATAAATGAACCACCTTGCATACTTTATTCTTGTTGATAGATGTGAAGCCTTCGGGTTGTGTCATGTATACATCCTCGAGCATATTTCCATTAAGGAAAGCTGTTTTTACATTCATCTATCATATCTCATAATCATGATGAGCTGATATGATCAGGAGTATCCGAATGGATTTAAGTATGGCCATAGATGAGAAAGTTCCATCATAGTCAATGTCTTGCCTTTAACGATAGTTTTTCGCCACCAACCTTGCCTTGTAGGTAATAATATTACCATCCATGTCGGTTTTCTTCTTGAAAATCCATTTGTACCCTATAGGCATAATGCCTTCAGGTGGGTCCACGAAGTTCCAAACTTGGTTTTCGTACATGGAATATATTTTCGACTTCATGGCTATAAGTCACTTGTCCTTTTCTGAACTATTCAGAGCCTCTTCGTAATCAGTAGGTTTCTCATTCTTAACGAGTAACGCATCATTTGATTCTCTTACAAGAGATTCATATCTCTCAGGAATATTATGTGTCCTACCTGATCTATGAGAATGTTGTGTTATAATCGATTGTGGTTCTTGACTAGGCATCTTATTAGTGTTTATTAGATTCCCTTGAACTTCATCAAGTTCAACCATACTCCCACTTGCTTCCTGTAAGAGAAATTCTTGCTCTAGGAAGGTAGTATGCCTTAAAACAAACACTTTTTATTCCAAGTGGTGATAGAATTGGTAACCCTTAGTTTCCTTAGGGTATCCAATAAATAAACACTTATCAGACTTAGTGCCCAACTTGTCTGATATAGTCCTCTTCACATAAGCAGGACATTCCCATATCTTCAAATAAGATATGAGGGGTTTCTTACTAGTCCTTACCTTATATGGAGTAGTTGAGATTGCCTTCGTCGGGACTCTGTTTAATAAATAAATAGCTGTCATGAGTGCATAACCCCAAAAGGTCTTACAAAGATCTACACAATCCATCATTGATCTAACCATGTCTAATAAGGTTCGATTATGCCTTTTCGATACATCATTCTGTTGTGGCGTATAAGGCAGAGTCCACTGAGACAATATATCATTATCCCTTAGATAATCTAGAAACTCTTGGCTTAAATATTCACCACCTTAATTAGATCGAAGTATCTTAATATTTTTACCAAGTTGTTTCTCTACTTCACTTCTGAATTCTCTAAACTTTTCAAAGGCTTCAAACTTGTGTTTCATTAGATTCACATACCCATGACAAGAGTGATCATCAATGAAAGTAATGAAGTAGCTATAACCTCCTAATGTATAAGTTGTCATTAGTCCACATACATCGGTATGTATGAGCCCAAATAACTCATCAACTCGTTCACCCTTTCGAGAAAAAAGTAACTTTGTCATCTTACCTTTTAAACATGAATCACATATATCAAATGTATCTAATTCAAATGATTCGAGAACTACAAGCTTTTGCAATCGGACATGCGTTTCTTGCTTATATGGCCAAGGCAACAATGCCACAAGTAAAAGGTTAATTGATTATCTATTCAGTCACATTTATTGCTCTTTTCGATATTGAGTACGTCACTAGATATATCTAACGTATAGATGTCATTGCATAATGTTCCAGTGCCATAAAGAACGTCATGTAAGGTTATATAACAACAATTGTTACTAAAAGTTAAATGGAAACTTTTTCTATTTAAGCAAGAAATAAAAATAATGTTCTTTATTAATGCTGGAACAAAATAATAATTATCTAGTTCTAAGACAAGTCCACTAGGAAGCTTTAACAAGTATGTTCTGATGGCAACTACATCAACCTTTGCTCCATTCTCAACTCACAGACTTGTTTTTCCCTTGATGAGTCTTCTGCTATTCATTAGCCCCTGTATGTTATTACATATATGTGAGCCACACCCAGTATCCAATATCCAAGTGTCTGAGAAAATAGCATGATAATCAATAACAAAAATACCTGAAGAGGATGGGGCATCGAATGCCTTTTTCTTCTTCATAGACTCAAGATAGATCTTGCAGTTTCTTCACTAGTGTCCCATCTTGCCACAATGATGGCATGAGCTCTTTTGTGTCGGTTCTACTGTCTTAGCCTTTTTGCTCTTCCCTTTAGCCTGATATTTTGGCTTCCTGTTAAAACCTTTCTTAGAGGAGTCTACTAATATCACAGTTTTCTATTCACCCTTAACAAAAGGCTCTACTGTCTTGAGCATATTTATCATCTCGAGAATGGTCGATTCCAAATTGTTCATCTGATAGTTCATCACAAATTATGAATGACTTTTCGATAAACTATTTAGAATTAACTCAATACTTAACTCATGGTCCATTGTAAAATCGAGTGATGCTAAACGCACTATGTAGTCGTTCATCTTTAATATGTATTGTACTGCAGATGAACCCTCCTGCTGTTAGTGCGAGAAGCATCCGACGATCGAACCAGCGTTTTGATTATGTCAAAGGGTTCAAGTTAAGTTGGTTTATTATCTAATGTGTGTGAATGAGATTGCAGGAAAGTCCTAACTGCGGTTAGGCAGGTGGAAAACCCTAGGGGGTGGTAACCCTAGGTCTTAGGGGGTGGTAACCCTAGGTAGTGGGAAACCCTAAGGGGTGGTAACCTTAGGTCCTAGGGGGTGGTAACCCTAGGTGAAGGAAAACCCTAAGGGGCGGCAACCTTAGGTCCTAGGGGGTGGTAACCCTAGGTGGTGGAAAAATCTAGGGGGGAGGTAACCTTAGGTCTTAGGGGGAGGTAACCTTAGGTCCTAGGGGGAGGTAACCCTAGGTGGCAAAAAACCCTGGGGGTGGTAACCCTAGGAGGTGGTAACTCTAGGCAGAAAGTCCAGTCGGTCTGGAGGACCGGACTGGCAACAGGTATGCTCTCCTGAGTGGAGTAGGTGAGGACGCGTTCCCCGCAAAGGGAACAATAGGAGTCTGTTCGACCTAGGGTTTCCGGTTGAAAATCCGAAGTCAGAACTGGGCAGCCCGAAAGCTGTCAACTTATTTGTTTTAGTTGCTATTTGTCTAACTCTGGTTTGTAGGAAACTAACATTTCTGCAGAGTCAAACTTAGCCATGATTGGTTGACTGAACGACCTGATTGGTCGACCAAACCACAGCACAAAAGAACCAGATTTTCAGATGGCAGACTGAGTTCAGTCGAGGGATCGGTTGATCGAACCTGGGATCAGTCGACCGAACCAAGGATGAGAGTTGACCAGATTAAAGCCAGGGGGATCAGATCGAATGAGGAGGTCATCTGATCTGTCGACCGAACAAAGGATAGGACTTGACCAGATCAAAGCAAAGCAAGCGGATCGGATGAGGAGGAGATCATCTGATTGGTCGATCGAACGTGGGGATCGGTCGACCGATCCGCTTCAGGTCAAACCTGATCTTGAGCTTTGAGGATCTGGATCAGTCCTGCAGAGGCTATAAAAGGAGCCTCGGGAAGCAGCTTCGAGAAGAACGAAAACTGAACAACCTGTGCTCTTGTACGCTGCTCTGAACGATCCAACTACACTCTACGACTTCGACAACTGACGACGACTTTCTTCATCTGTTTGTACTGTTAGTATAATTCGTTATTTAGTATTTGTACTTTAACATTGTAAAAGATTTACGGATTGATAGTGATTGCCCACCGAAAGCGATCAACGATCGCGGGCCTTGGAGTAGGAGTTGCCCAAGGCTCCGAACCAAGTAGAAATACTTGGGTCTTCTTGTGTGTGTTTTATTTTCCGCTGCTTTACTCGAACGTTTTCGAAAATGATAAGTGAAAGCCACGAGCGTTATTCACCCCCCTAGCGCGTCTATATCCAACAATTGGTATCAGAGCAAGGGTCACTTCGATTTGGTGCAACCACCAGTCAAGCACATCTTTGTGGTGCTTTTCAGTTTTTCGAAGTTGATCAGAACCGGTATTCTTGTCGTCTTTCGATTAATTATGATTTTTGAAATTAATTGAGATTTTCAAATTAATTATGATTTTTAAAATAATTTTCAAATAAATTGAGATTTTGAAATTAATTATGAAATTAATTATGATTTGTACAATAATTATGAAATTAATTATGATTTTTAAAATAATTATGAAATTAATTATGATTTTTAAATAATTATGAAATTAATTATGATTTGTACAATAATTATGAAATTAATTATGATTTTTAAAATAATTATGAAATTAATTATGATTTTTAAATAATTATTAATTAAGATTTTAAAATAATTATTAATTAAGATTTTAAAATAATTAATAATTAATAATTAATAATTAAGATTATTAATTATAATTTTTAAAATAATTATTATTTATGATTTTTAAATTAATTATGATTTTTAAAATAATTATGAAAATAATTATGATTTTTAAAATAATTATGAAGTTAAAATTTTTAAAATAATTATGAAGTTAAGATTTTTAAAATGATTATTAGATTAATTATGATTTTTAAAATAATTATTAATTATGAAATTAAGATTTTTAAAATAATTATGAAATTAATTATGATTTTTAAAATAATTATTAATTATGAAGATTAAAATTAATTAAGTTAAATTTATTAAATCGATTAAGGTTGATTAATTAGATTAAATTAATTTAGGTTAAATAAATTCGACTAAGTTCATCCTGGGTCCATCTCACTCGATTCTAAGTTATCAATGAAGGAATCTTATATAGTTTTGTGAGATGGTTAAGTTTTAATTTAGATTATGCCTAAGGATTAATTTACATTTGAGTTAGACTTAGGTTTTCCAATTAGTCAATTAAATACACATTTCAAATATTGACTCTCAGGCTGTGGCGAGGCATTAGGCCTTCTTGGGTATGAGATCATCCACCACTTCTAGACAGAGCCTTTCAAAGAAATCATATATTTAATTTCCTTTTTGAAACCCCTAGGTTTAACTAAACAAGTATAAATTACGCCTAGGTCCTTAATCTATCCTAATCTAAACATGCATATTATAAAGAAAAGAAAATAAGCAATCATCAAGAGATTTTATCTATTTATCCAGATAGTTTTTCTATTGGCTCCCCTGGATCATAACCTCGATATGGTCTATCAAGGTAATGGACTAGATCCTTGGGGACCTAATATTGACCAAGTCCAACTTGACTGACCAAGTTAAACTTAGGTACTCATACTTGGACTACATTTCTATTTGGTCTATTAATAAGTGATAGATAAGATTGGTATTTTTTTAAAAATCCTAGTCCGGATCGATTGTATACGACTTTCTATTTTCTAAGAATCAAGTCAAGATTCTTGGAACCTAGTGTAAACCGTTCCAATGTTATCTTCAAATCCTTGACTTGAGTTTTCAGATTGGAATTCTCTTCCTCAAGCTTTTGGACTTGAGTTGAGGTTCCAGTCTGAATCGGGTCAGTCAAGGTTTCAGAGTTAGTCACTTCTTTAAGAGTTGTTACCTCCTTTAGAAGTGATTTGATCCGAATGTTAGATTTGGCCAATTTCTTTAATAAGTAGGAAACTAGATTTTCTAGACTATCTATGTTAATACCAAAAATTAAAGTGCTTACAGTGGTTTTGGGTCCTTCAGAAACGGCTACGGATCCGTGGCTTCGCTCAGACTCGGTATCTGATTCGCTCTCAATTTTGGACTTGAACTCGGACTCGGTTTCGACGATGTTCGCTTGTACCGGTAGAGCGAGAAAGCTCGTTTGTTCTTCTTCGTCGGATTCGTCTGATGACTCAGATCATGTTGCCTTCAACACCTTCTTCTTTCTAGCCTCCTTTGTCTTGCTTGCGCCTTCAACACCTTCTTCTTTCTCCTTTGTCTTCAGTTGGTCTGGAGGACCGAACTGGCAACATGTATGCTCTCCTGAGTGGAGTAGGTGAGGACGCGTTCCCCGCGAAGGGAACAGTAGGCGTCGGTGTTAGAGTGTTAGTGTATACTAAAAGTCTAGCTTTTTGTAAACATTTATTTTGAAATAAAGAATCACATTGGTCATATGTCTACATTTATATGCTAAGTGTAGTTGTTCAATTAATTTATATTGTAGATAACATGGTGTGTGGTGTCACACACAGAAGATCATGTTATCAGTTCCTTATAAATTACAAAAAGTAGCTCACGACTAAGATAGAAAGGAACAAACCATTGGAATAGTCGTAGTGTAATTTGGTATTAGTTTATCTTAACTATAAAATTATACTAGTACACTCTGAGTATATTGAACAGGATCATTTAAGGAAAGTTCTTTTTATACTGTTTGCATAAAAGAACAAGACCTTTGTTATTATGGAAGTGTGTGCTCTTAATCATGATATAATAACAAGCACATATACTCAATATTTATTTCTTTAATTTATCAAAGAGTGTGATTTAGTTCGATAAATCAATAGGCGTGATAAGTTGAGAAATGATATTATTTATATGGTGTGTTGTTGATTATAGAATGAAACTGTGTCCTAGTAATCTAGGTTGATAATGTCCCCAAGAGGAGCTCATAAGGATTGTCATGTAAACCCTGCAGATGGACTTAGTCCGACATGACGATAAGGTTGAGTGGTACTACTCTTGGAGCTAGATATTAATTAAGTGAGTTGTCAGTAACTCATTTAATTAGTGGACATTCTATATCTTAAACACAGGGAGACTAACACACTCATGATAAGAAGGAGGACATATAGTAATATGGGATTGGTGCGGTAGTTCAATAATAACTCTTTAGTGAAATGAGATATTATTGATGAACTCGAGTTGGGTGTGGGTGAACACGGGAAGCTCAATTTCATCGGGAGACCAAAATCAATTCCTCCTCTTGGTCCCTGTCGTAGCCTCTTATTTATAAAGTCTTATACCCACCTTCTTACCCATCTTTAGGTGGTTGGCTAAGCCAAGCTTGGAGCCCAAGCAAGGGCCGACCAAGATAAGCCTTGGATGGACCAAGTGGTGGCCGGCCCTAGCTTGGAGCCCAAGCTTAGGTGGTCGGCCACATAAAAATCAAAGGAGTTTATTTTAAAATCTTTCCTTATGTGGAAGCCATGGTTTTAAAAGAGAGTTTAAAATTTAAATCTTTCCTTTTATAGCTTTCTACAAAAGATTAAGAGAAAGGTTTGATATCTTTCCTTATTTATAGTTAAAAGGAATATTTTCATTTTTGATAAAACTTTCTTTTTTGTAACCATCCTCATGGTTTTAAAAGAGAGTTTTAAAATTTAAATCTTTCCTTTTATAGCTTTCTACAAAAGATTAAGAGAAAGATTTGATATTTTTCCTTATTTGTAGTTAAAAGGAAGATTTTAATTTTTGATAAAAATTTCTTTTTATGTATCCATCCTTATGATTTTAAAAGAGTTTTAAAATTAAATTTTACCTTTTATAGTTTTTACAAAAGCTTAAGAGAAAGATTTGATATCTTTCCTTATTTGTAGATTGAAAGGAAGAGTTTAATTTTGGAGAAAACTTTCCTTATTTGTAATCATCCACATATTTTAATAGAAAGATTTTAATTTATAAAAGTTTCCTTTTATAATCAACCATGAAGGGAATTTTTAAAGAGAAATTTTTATTTTAAAAACTTCTGGAAACAAATTAGGAAGTTTTAATTTTGTGTTTAAAACTTTCCTTGTTTGGAGGATTTGAGGTGGCCGACCAATAGAAACAAGAAAAGGAAATTTTAATTAAATTTTCCTTTCATTGGCAAGGAAAATAAGGAAGTTTTTATTAAAACTTTCCTTATTTGCCAAGACCAAGGAATATAAAAGAGAAGCTAATTAAAGGTGCCTCACCTCATAACAATATATCATCTAGTATTCCTCTCTTCTCTTCCTTGTGGTGGTCGACCCTCATCCTCTCCTCCTTTTCTTCTTCTTTGGCCGGCGGCATCAACTCTCTAGGAGACTCTTGGTGGCCGGATTTTGCTTGGAGAAGAAGTAGAGAAAGGAGGATTTGTTTCTTTGCATCCCTTGGAGCTTGGTTGGTGGCTGAAGAAGAAGGAAGCTTGGGTGGATTCTCGTCTCGGTAGATCGTCACCCACACGACGCCCGAGATAAGAAGAGGAATACGACAGAAGATCGTGAGGTCTATAAGCTATAAAAGGTATAACTAGTTGTTAGTTTCCGCATCATAACTAGTTCATCATTTTATTTAGATCTTGAAATACCAAACACAAGAGGCTAATGAATCTAGGTTATCGAATTTATGTTTTCGATTTTGTGTTTCTTTTGTTTTTTGAACTTGTGATTCGATTGTTCTTTTTGGTTAAACCTAGGGTTACTATAAGGAAATTAAATATTGAATTTCGTTGAAAGACTTTATCTAGGAAGTGGTGGATGCTCCCATACCCAAGAAGGCCTAGTTCCTTGCCATGTTTAACCTGGAAGCTGATCTCTGAAATTAATATTTAATTGAATTTGTAACTGTTGGGACCTTGACGTCCGCTAGAGGGGGGTGAATAGCGGCTCACCCAAATCGTTCGCTTCCTACGTTGTTAGCTTGCGCAGCGGAATAATACAAAAATAAACAAGCTAAACAAAATACAAGACAAGAAAGAATGCAAACCAAGCTACACGATCATTTACGTGGTTCGGAGATAAAGCTCCTACTCCACGGTGTGTCCGTAAGGTGGACGATCCCTATCCGTCGGTGGATTACTCCCCGGAAGACCTCCGGCTAGCTCAAACTCCTTGTGGGTGGAGAAACCTCACCACAAACTCACCAAGACCTCTTGGACACAAGGAAAACTCTTGAGCACTTGTAGACTACTAATTAGACCTTAACCAAGTCTAATTTCGTCAATCCAAACAAGCTCCCAAGCTTTGGTTTTATAGCCCGCGGGTTGAAAACCCCGCCTACCAGTCGACTGCTAAAACATGCAGTCGACTGCCCTCTGTGGAAATTCGACCGTTACACCCCAACGGCTCGATTTCACACATTCTGTTCACTGCCAGTCGACTGCCCCAGTCGACTGCACCAGTCGACTGCTAAAACATGCAGTCGACTGCTACAGTAACGCTACAGTACTGCTACAGTAACGCTACAGCGCTGCTACAGTAAACCCTAATTCTTATATTTTACTCCGAGTACAATCTCTCAGCACTCGTTCCTACCCGACCAACCTAGACCTAGCCTTCTAGCCTCCTCCATCAGCCTTGCATCCCTCGGATGCCTCCCCATCCTTCACGTCTTGCCTTCTGGAGCTTCCATCGGCCTTGTCATTGTTGTCGGGTCTTCCTTTGCCAAGAGGTCGCGCCTCCGGGACTTCATCCATTGCCAAGTTACACTTAGACTTACGTTGCCAAGACTACATGCTTGGACTTACACCGCCAAGACTCATCCTTGGACTTTCCTCCTTTGCCAAGATCACACTTGGACTTCCTTGTTGTACCTGTATCCTGCACACTCACAATGCATATCAAATACAACAATAAAACTAACTTAAACCTTTGCCCAAACATCAAAACCTAGGGTCACTAGATTGCTCCAACAGTAACATGGGTGAATTTGGATCAATAATGTTAAGCATCGTTTGTTATCTAAGTCTTAACCACTAAGAACAGATAAGTTGAATTTGGAATCAATAATGTTAAGTTCTGTTTGCGATTCCAAATTTAATTTCTAAAGAACACAATAGATTGTTAGGAATGGTTCAGGACTTGAACAAAATTTTTGTACAGGGGAACCGATATAATATTTCGAGTAACAACCAACAATTGGTATCAGAGCTAGTGTTTACCTCTGTGTGTTTGGTTTTCAGTTTAATTATGCACATGTCATACATAATTTAGACAGAATAATAGTAGGATATGCTAACTCTGTGGTTGTAGGCTCCAACTATTATGACTTATAGAGATTGTGTGTGATTAGACCCTTGGACATGTCAATGGCATTTTATTTTTGTGTATGATTGTATGTATTAAATACAGCAGGAGCTATATTAGTTTTAGGATTTTACATTTTTGTTTCAATCTAGATTACATGTACATTTCTTTGTGGAATTTACGATCGATATATGTAAAATTCTATTTTTGTCGCGGATCGTATCCTTGCGAGGCGTGGTACTATTTATGGACCAGAGGCGCAGCGAAAAAAGAAGCAAGATAGATGCGGCGACTAGACCTGATTGTGGTGGCTAAAGATGGCAGCAGCTAGGGTTGGCAACACACGAAGGATAGTGATGGAAAAGACCATAATAGTTGGAAAAGTATTTTTTCCATATTTATTGCTTTATTTGTTGTGATGTGTGTGTGCATGGATAAAATTCCTCACCTTAAATAACTAAGTAGGAGAGGGATTAGTAAATAAATTCCACGATCTCCATTACTGGTTTGTAAGTGATGCAACAAACTTGCATGTTGGCTCTGAGTGCCTCCCTCCACAATGGATGAGTTTGTTTGTGGATCACTAGGTCAAACTTCCTTTATGGATGGTTATAGGAAATTATTTAGGAGCGTGTGATTTTCTCCAACTGAAGGAGCACAATCCTATTTAATAGACTAAGTATCAAGTAATGGTATACACTTAGACACATTTAATAGTATCCTCCCCAATGGAGTCACTGCTATTATTTGTGTGACCAAAGGGATACCAACTATTAATTTTATTTGTCATAAAGTTAGGATGACAAGATAATAAAATTAATGGGTAAAACCTCCTCTTACAAATGTTGAATTTATATACACCCACACAAACATGGCATGCAAAATTCACGGTGTTTTGAGGTATTGGTAAATTTAAATAGTATTATTTGAGGAATCAATATTATTCTAAATTTAGAGTCTTGACCAAGACTTATTTTGTGATTCATAAGATGACTTTCAACCCACTGGCTATTATACTGAAAGAGAACAAACTTACTGGTCCCAATTACATAGATTGAAAAAGAAACCTGGACATTGTCCTAACTGCTGAAGGCTATAAGTTTGTACTGTTAGAGGTCAACCCTAATGTGCCTAATAGTGATTCTAGTGAAGAGGAGATTGAGTATCATAAGAAATGGGTCAAGGCAGATGAGATGGCGCGGAGTTACATTTGGCTTTTATATCAAATGTGCTGCAACATCAGCATCATACCATGCCTACTGGCCATGACATGATGTACAATCTCAAGGAACTCTTCAGACACTAGAATCAGGCTGACAGGCAAGACTGTATGATCTCTAGGTACTGGACTAAAAGTAGGAATGAAGAAGCCGAAAGACAAGTGCTTCATTTACAAGCAGTTTGGACATTTGTAGGCGGACTGTCCTCGTAGGAAGAGAACAATATAAGTATATCTTATTCTCTAGTAGTTGGAACATATTTAGTGGTGTTATCTACCGATACCTGGCGTGTAGATATAATAACCACTGATCATGTCTGCAAATCATTGCAAGGGTTCCAGGAAACCCGACAACTACATGAAGGATAAATCACTGTTTACATGGGCAATGCTACAAAAGTAGCAGATGTTGCAGTGGGAGATGTTTATAGGAATAAAATATTGGGTTTAAGAAATTTCCTTTACATACCAAGTTTTAGAAAGAAATTGATTTCAGTTTCTAAATAATACAAGGATGGATATTCTGTCTATTTATGATAACAAAGGTGTTATCAAGATAAATAGGGAAGTTATCTGTTCTGGTACGTTCGTTGGCAATTTGTATACTCTAAATCCAATAACTCCCACGATGCAACAAATGAAAATTAATAACACATCTTCTAAATCTAATAAAAGAAAGGAACCTTCGAAAATGAAACAAACATATCTTTGGCATCTAAGGCTTGATCATATTAACTTGAGTAGGATTCAAAGGACTCTTGGGTTCATTAGTGTTGGAAAATTTTCCAACTTGTGAATCTTGCTTGGAAGGAAAAATGACCAAGAGGCCTTTTAAGGCCAAGGGGTATAGAGCCAAAGATGTGTTGGAACTGGTTCATTCTGATTTGTGTGGTCCTATGTTTATCCAGGCAAGATGTGGTTTTGAATATTTTATCTCTTTCATAGACAATTATTCGAGATATGGATATATTTACTTGATGCACCACAAGTCTGAATGCATTGATAAGTTCAAAGAGTACAAGGTTGATGTGGAGAAACGTCATGATAAAAGTATCAAGACACTATGGTTTAATCGTGGTGGCGAATACCTCTTTGGAGAGTTTAGGAATTACTTATCAAAGGTTGGGATTCAATCCCAATTGTCTGCACGTGGTATACCCCAACAAAATAGTGTGACAGAATGAAGGAATAGGACTCTTATGGAAATGGTTAGATCGATGATGAGTTATTCAGAATTACCAAATTCATTTTAGGGATATGCTCTGGAAATAACAGTGTACATTTTGAATATAGTACCTTCTAAATCAGTACCCTTTACTCCCATGGAATTATGGAATTGGTGTAAGCCTAGTCTAAGTCATATTCGGATATGGGGTAGTTCAACACATGTGCTGAAGGGAGATACTGACAAGTTGGAATCACATACAAAAGTTTGTCTGTTTGTAGGATATCCTAAGAGAACGAAAGGTGGATTGTTTTATAATCCTAAATATCAGAAGATCATTGTTAGCACCAATGCTCGATTTTTAGAGGAAGATTATGTAATGAACCATAAGCCCATGAGTGAAATTGTTCTAGAAGAAATACGAGAAGACACGCCTACTTTAGTACCAACAGTGCAAGATGAAATATCACAAGAAACTGCAACACATATCGCAAATGATACACAACAACAAACAGTGCCTCGTCGTAGTGGGAGGGTTGTTAGACAACCTGAGAGATTCATGTTTTTGGAAGAGTCTTCGGACTTGGTCCTTGGTGAACATGAACCTGATCCCCGGACATATGACGAAACACTCCAAGATAAAGATGCAGGATCTTGGCAAAGAGCGATGAACTCTAAAATAGAATCTATGTATTCTAATAAGGTCTGGGAGCTTATAGAACCACCAGATGGTGTAAAAGTCATTGGATGTAAGTGGATCTACAAAAGGAAAAGAGGGATAGATGGGAAGGTGGACACCTTCAAAGCAAGGCTTGTTGTGAAGGGATATACTCAGAAAGAGGGAATCTATTATAAGGAAACTTTTTCGCCAGTGGCCATGTGGCCATGCTTAAGTCTATCCAGATACTCTTATCTATTGCCACTCATATGGATTATGAGGTTTGGCAAATGGATGTCAAGACATCTTTCCTTAACGGAAGTCTTGAAGAGAACATCCATATGGAGCGACCAAAGGGGTTCATAACAAAGGGCAAAGAGCTAGCATCTAGTTTGTAAGCTCAATCGGTTTATTTATGGACTGAAGCAAGCTTCAAGGTCTTGGAACATCCGGTTTAATGAGGTAATCCAGTCATATGGATTTATTCAGTGTTCAGATGAGTCTTGTGTATACAAGAAGTGTGATGGAAACGTGGTGGTATTTCTTGTACTATACATAGATGATATTTTTGATAGTTATAAACAATATCAAAGTGTTGTCAGAATTAAGAGTATGGTTGTCCAAGCAATTTGATATGAAGGACTTGGGTGAATGCGCACATATTATCGGGATCAAAGTAATAAGAGATCACACGAAAAGAATATTGTGCTTATCCCGAGCTTCATATATCGATACAATCTTAGCTCGTTTTAGCATGCAAGACTCCAAGAAAGGTTTTCTACCCTTTAGGCATGGAGTATCTTTATCTAAATAGATGTCTCCAAAGACATCAAAAGAGATAGAAGAGATGAAGGTAGTTCCTTATGCTATAGGAAGCCTAATGTATGCTATGCACGAGACTGGATATCTATTTTGTCATGGGCATGATTAGCAGATATCAAAGTAACCCTAGACAAGGACATTGGACTGCTGTAAAGCATATATTGAAGTACCTGAGAAGGACTAGAGATTATATGCTGGTTTACCAAGCAGATGATTTGCTCCCTGTGGGTTACACGGATTTTGACTTTCAATCAAATAGGGACAATAGTAAGTTGACCTCAGGGGTTTGTGTTTACTTTAGGAGGTAAAGTCATTACAATGGAGTGATAAGCATAGATGCTTTTCAAACTCCACCATGGAAGCTAAGTATGTGGCAGCCTCTGAGGCAGCCATAGAAGTTGTATGGCTCAGAGACTTCATAATGGACTTAGATGTGATTCCTGGTTTGTCCAAAATTATTACAATGTATTGTAATAATAAGTGGTACAGTAGCAAACTTGAAGGAACCACGAGCCCATAAGGCAAGTAAACACATAGAGCGCAAGTACCACCCAATATGAGACATCGTATAACGAGGAGAAGTTGTTGTCGTCTAGATTGCATCAGATGATAACCGGAGGATTCTTTCACTAAGGCCCTTAAGGCAAGAGCTTTTGATGGACATGATGAAGGAATGAGAATCAGATGTATGGCAGCAATTATGGCAGCATAGTCTTTTAGTATAAGTGGGAGATTGTTAGAGTGTATACTAAAAGCCTAGCTTTTTGTAAACATTTATTTTGAAATAAAGAATCACATTGGTCATATGTCTACATTTATATCACTACAACAAAAATGTCAAAAAACAACATCACAAAGACAACGGTTTTGGAAGAAACTGTTGTGAATTTGATAAAAGACAACGGTTTTTGACAAAACCGTTGTCTTTGAGCTCCCATAAAATATAAAAGACAACAGTTTTGTTAAAACTGTTATTGTTGAGCGATTTTATTTTAAATCAACGACACATTTTACAACGGTTATCTAAAACCGTTGTCTTTAAATACTTTTTAGGGGTTAAGACAACAGTTTTATAAACCGTTGTGTTTTTATATTGTTTTATATAGTCAAAGACAACGGTTTTAATACACCGTTGTCTTTGACTTTATTCTTTCATTGTTTTCCCCTTCACATTTTTTATTGCAACCTTGTTTTACTTTCCCTTCCTGCCAAAAATTTTTAGCGCCATGTTTTCCCCCCTTAGCCTTCTCGAACCCTAACCTATTTTTCTTTCCCTCTCCTTATACAATCTCTTCACGCAATGAACCCTTGCTGTTTTTTCTTCCTCCTCCTTCCTTGGTCTCTGATCGAGTTGCCCCTCCTCCACGGTCAGACTGACTTCCACCCCGATCTTCTCATCTTTGGCACAAACTCCTTCTACACTGATCTTGTCTGAGAAGCTGACCGTGAAGGAGATCCGGAAGAAGGAAACCCACTGTAATGACGAGGAATAATGCCGGTCAAACCTCGACCCGAGAAACCCAAAGCGGATCGGAAGAAAACCAGAATCACCATAGGAAATCTGATAAATAGGAGGAAATCCCCGTCCGAATAGGAGAAAACTGAATTTTCAAGCTCTTGAAGCTCTCTGCGCACAAGAGACCAACCAACACTATCGTCAGTGACCTAAGACCGGGGTGGGAATCCCTGGCTAGGCCCTTCGACGCTCAAGTTAGTGATCTCCCTTGATGTCGAGGAAAGAAGAAGAAAGAAGATGAACAGTAGCCAGAAAATTAGGGATGTCCACTTACCTAGCCAACGGAGAGGATTCCCCCTTTTATACCACTTCATATAACCTCCGTAGTCATGAAGTGGACCCCGGTTTGTTAGAATTCGTTATGACATCAGCTGCGTACTTGGGGAAGATGATTTTTAAGGAATCTTTTTTGTACCCCTGATGTACCTTCTTTGTCGTTTAGCGCCTGCAAGACAAGCTGAAAGCATATTTCCCGCCAAAATATATATTCTCTATCATGAATTATTCTATTCGGTATATTCATGTATGATTCTCCTTCATGTGCCTTCTGTTTGTATTTTTGTTATGTTAAAAAATAACATTTTATTCAACATGTTTCTAAGGTATTCATTGAAGGAACTATGCGGGTTCTTTGCTCGAAAGAACCCTCTTGACCGATATTGGTCTATCTTTGCTTCAGAGTATGTAGCGGTCGTTATTGGCTTACCTTCATACGGCAAGCATATGTCGACCAATATTGGCCTACCTTCGGCCGGTAAGCATTTATCGACCGATATTGGCCTACCTTCATTTGGCAGGCATGTATCGACCGATATTGGTCTATCTTTGCTTTGGAGTGTGCATCGGTCTTTATTAACTTACCTTCATACGGCAAGCATGTATCGACCAATATTGGCCTACCTTCGCTCGGCAAGCAGGTATCGACCGATATTGGCCTACCTTCGTTCGGCAGGCATGTATCGACCGATATTGGCCTACCTTCGTTCGGCAGGCATGTATCGACCGATATTGGTCTATCTTTGCTTTGGAGTGTGCATTGGTCGTTATTAACTTACCTTCATACAGCAAGCATGTATCGACCGATATTGGCCTACGTATCGACCGATATTGGCCTACCTTCGTTCGGCAGGCATGTATCGACCGATATTGGTCTATCTTTGCTTTGGAGTGTGCATCAGTCGTTATTAACTTACCTTCATACGGCAAGCATGTATCGACCGATATTGGCTTACCTTCGTTCGGCAAGCATTTATCGACCGATATTGGCCTACCTTCGTTCGGCAGGCATGTATCGACCGATATTGGCCTACCTTTGTTCTGAAAGTATGTTTCGGCTGTTATTGGCCTTCCTCCTTTGACTCTTTTCTTCCTTTTCTTTCCTCATCTGAAGACCCACAAAACCTAACCCATATCACTAGCCTTCCCTTCAAGTCTAGTCGAAGGAGGTGTAGACGACTGACTAGACAGAAGTATGATCTTGTTTTTTCCTACCCGTGACTCTGCTCCAGATTTTGAAATGACCTCACAGATTTTGTGTACCACTGTCTTAATAGATTAAGTGTGGCCATACTGTAAGCCTTTTCTCCTTTAAATAGGGCTACAACCTTCTCTTCACCCACAACCTCTCTCAGTTCTTTTTCTTCCTTGCCACTTTTTGTTGCTAAGGCCATGGTCGTGGATCCTCCTTTTTGGAGGCAACTTTTGTTGGACCAGGTGAGATCTATATATGAGTTTATCGGGATTTTTGCTTCAGCTACTTCAGAGGTTCAAGGGATCGTCTTAAGAGAGGAAACTTCACAGTTCAAATCTTCTATCCAAAGATGCAGGTGCTCTGAAGGACCCAAGAAACTTCAGAGAAATTTTTTCTACTTATAGAGGGGCAGCCAAATGACCCAGGGGTGTTGTGTGAAGGGCACAGCATATGTCACCCTTGGGCTAAAATTGGTTGCTTCACTTGTTGAGCTCATACGGCTTGAGAGGGGAAGTGGTTTTCACATTTACTTTTCCATCATGGAATGAATCAATGTTTCCCTGTCTCGTTGCCCTTGAGCTTTTGTTTTTTGTTGCTTTCTTCGTCTCGGGCAAAATATTGCCTCTTATGAGCCTTGACAAGCTCGGACGAAGTGGGCTATTTCTATCTCTGCTCCATGGTAAGTTTGAATCTAGTGGTGATTGAAATTTTCTGCGTGCTCCAAGAGTGTATGCTTGTAATATTTGTTTTCTATTTGAGGTTTGTTGTTCTTGAGGGGAATGTAATATTGTGTATCTGATCAGATCATAAATGCAAAGACCAACTTTTGTCTTAGATGCTTTGTTCTTATTACTAAATCTTCTGTTATTTACAAGATGTTGTGTTGCACTCATCATTTCTTCGGGTTTTTTATGTGCTATTCATCATGGCTAACACTATCTTACCTGTTGGCATGGTTCGATATTTCTACATCAACGGATGCTATTCCTTAGACTGAAACATTCATACCCGCAATTATCTCTGTAAACATAAAGTTATTTCAACAAATACTAACTTATGTTTCGTACGCCCAAATTAAAATTTATCCTTCTCCTAAAATATTACCCTTAAAATATTTTTGTCTTTAGCCTGAGTACGGTCAAAAAGTTCTGCCCCTTTCTATTTCATTAGGCCCAGTCGATCACGTTTCCTTTCGAGGTTTCTGAACTGGTGATTGGCTCTCCTTCGGGTGAGAGAATGTTCGAGGCACTACCAACCCCATCGCGATCCGATTCGTCACGTCTGATATAATTGCCCCTCTGACACATGCCTTTTCTGATCACCACGTCACATAGGCCTTTCGCCTTTCTTTTGCGATCCTCAGCGTCTGCTGAGCTACCAACGTCCTAATCTGACGACCGTCTTGCGTTTTTCAAACCCTAAGCCTTTCGTCTCCTCTTTAAACCTCGTCCTTCCTTTTTCCTTCTCTAGAGTTTTTTTTTCTGTTGCTGTCTTCAACCAGTCCTCGTGCTCGCCGTTTCACGACGATCCTCTTTCTTGTCTTCAGTAAGTAATCCATTACTGCTCTAGCCCATACCTTTGTCCATGGCTGAAGAAGCAATTGCTCCTTGGTATGTCCATATGTCTTCTATCTTTGATAAGAATGCTAGATTATCCATCCGTCGCCAATATGAAATTCCTAAGGAATATAAAATCATACTCCCAGCACCGAATGCTCGACCTCATCATCCCCCTGATAACTGCGTGACTTTTTTCAAGGACCGCTTAGGGTTTTAATATTCCCATTCCTCCTTTCTTAATTGAAATAAGTCGATATTTTGATATTCCTTTGCAACAATTTGCTCCTAATGCATTTCGTTATCTATGCGGTACTTATATGTTGTTTCGTCTACGAGATATTCCTCCTACTCCTCAAAATTTCTTCATGTTTTCCTACCCCAAGCTCTCGGAACCTGGTGTCTTCTTATTCCAGTCGAGAACTAAAATGGTCCTTTTTGGAGATATGCCATCGTCTCTCAAAGCCTGGAAGTCTCGTTTTTTCTTTTTAAAGTTTTCAGGACCTATTCCTTGGTCTCATGCTTGGAAATCTTTCTTGCCTCCCTTACCCGATGTTAGAGAGTTTCATCTCCTTCCTGCTTTTCCTATTTATTGTGAGAAGTTATTAGGTCACCGGCTCTCGATCCCGAAATGGTTGAAGGTCGAGCTTTTATACCTATTTGGTTTAAGCCCCGTCAAACCCGATACTCACATTTCCTTAGGTAACGTCTTGTTCTTTTCTTTTTGCTTATAACTGCCTAAATTGTTTCTCTGTTCTATACAGTGGAGAGTTTCTATGATGTTTTGATTGATGTAGAAATACGCGTGGAAGAAGAATTGCTTCGCGCCAAGGAGGCCGAATTTCTGGCCGCTATCGCCCCTCCACCGTCAATTGAAGAGCCGGCTCCCTTAGCCGAAATACCTAGCTCTTCTAGGCTTCATGAGACTCCAGGAGGCTCTTCTAGGGATCCTGCTGCGCATATCCTCCCTGATCCTGCTCCCGCTATTACGTCTCCCGCAGCTGTCATGTCTCCCCATCTGCCTCTATTCCTCTTATTGAGCTTACATCCCCTGGTAGTTCTGATAAACCCCTAACTGAGATTTCTGCGGGCAAGCGTTCGGGACGCAAGCTGACCAGGGCTCCTCCTCCAAAAAGGAGGCTCATTCTTATTGCTGATGAGCTTGCTTCAGAAGATTTTGTGTCAACTGACCTTCTTTCCGATGAGCCCACATTAGCAGAACTTTATCCTTCCTTGAATTTTCCTGGCTCTCCTTTTCCTAAAACTAGTACTTCTGGTGACGTTTCTTTTACTTTTCCTCTGTCTATTCCGACTTCAGGATCTCTACCCTCTTCGCCTTCTTCTTACTTGGTTTTTGCTCCACCATCTATCCCTACTTCTTCCTTCTCAACTGGCTCTTCTACCATTCCTGTTCTCCCCATATTACTGGGGGGTTCTTTCGCTAGTTCCTGGGATGAGGTGCGTCCCCTCTTTGAGGGGCTTTCCATTCCTGAAGCAATTGACCGCTTTTCTAATAAAGAGAATAAGGTATGTTTACATACTCCTGCTTTCTGTTTATGAAGTATCGTCTTATGGTTTTGAATATGCTCCCAGCGGTGGCTAGAGAACATGGGTTTCTCCTGACTATTGCACAATCTGTACACTGAGAACGAGAAATTGAAATCGGAGAACAAGGGGTTGCGACAGCAGGTTATCGAATTGTCTTCTGCCGAGTTTTCCGCTGCCGCCAAGAAGCAATTTGAAACTCAAATTGAGAGCCTTGAAGCCAATTCAAATTGGTTACGGACCTCAATCAAGAGCTGACCTCAAAACTTGGCGAACTAAAAGAGAATTATGAAGCAGAATTGACTGAGAAACTCAAAGCCTTACAGCTGAAAGAGGACGAGGTAGCCTCTTTGACCACCTCCCTTGATTTGGCTAAAGCCGAGGCTTCTGCCAGAAAAGATGAATTAAAAACCTCTCATATGGCGCTGGTAGTCTACAAAGGGGGTGAGGATGTTCGTTATAAGGAGCGAGCCACAGCCATGATTGAATCTCCCGAGTTCAACAGACCGATCATGAGGTCCATTCTATCCGCTTTTACTGCAGGAGCCAAAGGAGCAATTCGACAGTTGGAAGAGGAGGGCTACTTAGCGCGTGTTCCTCCTCTCAATTTCCTGAACCGTCGCAGACTCATTGAAGAAAGACCTCCTGATTTGTACCCCAAACTAGTTCTAACTCATTCTCCAGTGGTTGTAGAGAAGGGGAATTAAGGTTTTACAAACTTACGTGAATCTGAATAGTCTCTTTTGATTGCTGATCTTATTCAAATTTTTGGATAATTTGTTGGTTTCATGTACGTGTACTAAATGCTACTTAGCTTGTTAGTGTCCAATTTTTTCCCTATGACCCATTCTTCACTGACCTGGTCGATATATGTATAAACATTGGTGAGTACCGTCCGATATTTCAAAGATACCCCCAATTATCCTCATTCTTTACTGACCCGGTCGACTTAGGTATAATCATTGGTAGGTATCGTTCGATATTTCGAAGATACCCCTAATTATCGGTCGATTTATTAGGATGGTTAAATTTAACCAGGTTGTTTTCATTAATCAATATTCGAGGCTTGACCCGTACTTTAAACCTATTAATTTTTGTTTTGTCTCATCAAGTTTCTTCAAAAATTAGTTCTAGTGAAATTTTACATTTTTTCCGAGGTAGTTTATTTGACTTCATCTCTTCCCCTTTATTCTATGATATTATTACCTTTTATGACGCTTGACATTCTGAGCACCTTTTATTTCCCTTTCGTATCTTATGTTTAGAGGTTTTAGCATAGGACTACAAAAGGGACAAGGGTTTACGGAATCTTATTCTGCTTCCCTCCGTCCATCTTTTCGCTTCTCAATTCCTCTTCTTTTGACCTTCTCTCTTCATGGAGGTTTCTTCTCCAGCATGGTTCCTCTCTTGCTCTTCCGACCTCACAGATACAGAAGAAGTGGACTTACAGGCAACCTATGGTTTTCCCTCTTACATTGTCCGCCCTGCTCCCCATGAGGGTCCTCACCTTCCTCCCTTAGACTGTATCTCCATCTTCAGGGACCAAGTCTTGCAAGGTTTCAGATTTCCTCTTCACTCCTTTTTTTGTGAGGTTAGCCGTTATTTTGCTATCCCACTAAACCAGTTCATCCCTCAATCCTTTTCCATTCTAGTGGGCTTCATTGGAGTATCCAAACTATTAGATTTCCCACTGTCTCCTCCTCTTTTCCATCATTTCTTTATCCCTCGTCGGGTAGATGTTGGTATTTTTAAGTTTCAGTCTCGTCCCAAAGCCATTCTATTTAATCGTATTCCCCCTCAAGGTGAATGGTATAAAAAAATTTTCTATATGCGTCTACCTTCTCCCCCTCCTTTTCCTATTCAATGGATACATGATCTGCCCTCGCTTCCTGACACTCAAGGTCTTCTCGATGATCCTTCTGTGGCCTCTGCCTTGCCTAAACTGCGGGGAGCGAAATTCAGTTTACCGCATCTAATTGAAGAGGGCTTAATGTTTCCCTTTGGGATAGGCAACATTAACACTCCTTTGGATAGTTCCTTTGGTGAGTATAATTATTTTACTTCACCTTTGCTGATTAGTATATCTCTATAACCATGATGTTTATACTCTGTTTTTCAGCCGATGCTATTCTTCCGGCTCTTGTGTACAGGAATTTTGCTATGACCAAGTCCTTTATCAATAATCTTGGAGAACAATGGTTACTGGCTCGCCAATCTGATCCCCATCCCTCTACCCTGGGCTTGCTTTCTGAAGAAGAACAACAAGCAGAGGGTGTCACACTCATGGAAGAGGAAGAAGAAGAGTCTTTTGTCACTTTAGTTAAAAAGCCAAATCTTACCAAGGATTCTCCCTTTGGTGATTTCTTTGGTACCTTTGTACAAACTCCTCTTGTTCCGGCGCCTATTTCTTTTGAAAGAGGTAAAGCACCGATGACTCCCACCAATATCATCTCCAATCCTGCTCTTCGAATGATGAGGCCTGGTATGCTTATCTCTTCTTCTTCTACTGTTTCAGCTTCTCCTGCTCCTGCTTCTGAGATGGCCGCTATCTCTCCTGTGCCTTCTACATCCTCGGCATTGGCCTTGCCTCCCTTGGCTTATAGGCCTCGAGCGAAACAAACACCTTGCTGGAGATCTTCTCCCATTATCAGCCCTTCAACCGTTAGTGTTTCCACAATTGTAACAACCCCTCCTGCACTACTACCTTCTGTTCCCTCTAGCTCCTACTCTGCTCCTCCTGCTTTTACTATCCCTTTTCCTCAGATTGCCTCCTCTTCTTCTCCATCTCCGGCTTCCTCTCATCCCCCTCCTTTATTTAGAGTGGCTGCGGGCTTACCTTCTCAATTGGGACAACCTTCTAGTCCTCCTCGCTATGGTACTTTGCAATTGCAAGGTTTATTGGCTGAATCTTGGTCATAAGGTTATGAACAATTGCGAGGCCTTAGTCTCCCACATTGAGCGGATCGCCATAGTCGTCAGGCAGTGGCTGTAAGTATTCCTAGTTATGTGTTTATTAGCTTTGTAACTGTATCTTTAACCCACGTTATCCTTTTATTTAGTTTCTAGCCACAAGTCTACATATCGATCAGCTGCTCACAGCTAAAGATCATGAGAACACTAAGTTGAAAGCTCAACTAGAGACATTGAAGGCTGCCTCACCTTCTTCTAGTAGTGATGGGGCTCAGTTGCAAGAGCAGGTGGTCTTGCAAAATCAACAATTGGGAACCCTGAAGCAAGCATTGGAGGAATGTCAACAACTGCTGAAAGACAAAGAGCTTGCTAGGAAGACGTTAGAATTACAGGTGGAGAGACTGCACTCAGGTCTTCAATTGGAGATCGCTTTAAAAGAGAAAGCTCTCTTAGATGCTTCTCAGAAAAGTCTTATCTGAGAGAAAGTAGAGAAGCTTCATAATGCTTGTCTTTCTGACCAAGCTCAGGACCTGACTTCTCATGATTTCACTATTCTACAGGAACAAGAGCTGAGGAAAGCTCAAGATAACGAATTATCACTGCTCCAGAAGGAATTGGAACAGCTAAGATCGGAGAAGGATGTTTTAAAAGAACAAAACTCAAAACTGCAAGCTGATTTCCAGCGTTATAAGGAGCAGGAAAAGAGTCGATGGGAAGAGTGGTGGCAAGCTTACTTAAAGTCGCCAGCATTTGCCCGGGAATTTGTTCGTAGGATAGTGGGTGCGCTAAATCATTCCGTATCGGGGGTTCTTCAACAGCTAAAAGAGGGTGGATATTTACCCAGGGAACCTCCCCTTTCCTTCATAAATCGTCGCAGGCTTAATGAAGAACTACCCTCAGATTTGAAAGGCCCTTTCCCCGATGTTTAAAGAAGGTATTCATAAAAACTTGTAAAGTAAGAATTGATAATGAGCAAAAAAGGTGCAGTTGGTACTGAGTAACTAAGTATTTGCAAGATATAAGGAAATTCTAACACTTACTTGCTTATTCTTCATACTTAGTTTGAGAATACCCCTTTTGGAATGTTATTGCTTGTTGAGTATAAACTCTATTAAGAAATTCCTTGTTTATCCTTCAAAGCAGAGCCTTATCTTGATGGGTTCTTTTTTCCAGTAACCTCCCGTGTGCTTTGTATTTCCCCGAGGATGAATAGTCTCGGTCGAGACTGGATATGAAATTATATAAACTATTGGCCTCCAAGCTGAATATAATATCCTGGATGACTTTTGAGTAAATATTTTCATTTTCACATATCTGGGCTCCTCTATGGAATCCCCTTTCGAAATTAGGCTTCGAAACCAGAAGATTCTCTGATTATTTATATCTTGCACGGGTTCAGAATCTTTGATCTCTTTTGTGAAGACTCATCTGATGTATTTCATATAATTTCTCGATGGTTCTGCTTCATATTGGTTTATAGTCTCCGGCTTCTCCTATGAAGGCTCGTCCAGGTTGCTTCATAGGATTTTGCCGATCGACTTTGGTCTGTCTTGGTTTATAGTCTCCGGTTTTTCCTATGAAGGCCCGCTGGGTTACTTCATAGAATCTTCCCGATCGACTGTAGTTTATAGTCTCCGAGTTTTCCTATGAAAGCCCGACCGGGTTACTTCATGGGCTTTTCTCGATCGACTTTGATCTGTCTTGGTTTATAGTCTCTGGTTTTTCCTATGAAGGCTTGCTGGGTTACTTCATAGAATCTTCCCGATCGACTTTGGTTTATAGTCTCCGAGTTTTCCTATGAAGGCCCGACCGGGTTACTTCATAGGCTTTTCTCGATCGACTTTGGTTTGTCTTGGTTTATAGTCTCCGGTTTTTCCTATGAAGGCTTGTTGGGTTACTTCATAGAATCTTCCCGATCGACTTTGGTTTATAGTCTCCGAGTTTTCCTATGAAGGCCCGACCGGGTTACTTCATAGGCTTTTCTCGATCGACTTTGGTTTATAGTCTCCGGTTTTTCCTATGAAGGCTTGCTGGGTTACTTCATAGAATCTTCCCGATCGACTTTGGTTTATAGTCTCCGAGTTTTCCTATGAAGGCCCGACCGGGTTACTTCATAGGCTTTTCTCGATCGACTTTGGTTTATAGTCTCCGAGTTTTCCTATGAAGGCCCGACCGGGTAACTTCATAGGCTTTTCTCGATCGACTTTGGTTTATACGAAAGTATAATACTTGGGCTAACCTCGTATTGGCTTGTAATTCCTTGAGGGGAGCTGAATAGGCCTTTAGGATTTCCCCCTATTTTACTGCTGGAAAAATAAAAAGGAGGCTTCCCCTGATACTTATCAATTCACATGAACCATATTTATCTTCCGTGTCAATATTTATCAAAGAAACAAAGTACATAAACTGCAAGTATCTCAATTCGCCTGAGAATTCCAATAACTATGAATGTATTTAAAGTAATATGATCCAATCAGGCTCGATAGGGTTGCAAATGATTAGCGCTCCAAGGGCGTTCCAACATTCTTCCTTCGGCATCTTGGAGATAGTATGAGCCTGACGCGAGCTTTTCTATTACTTTATAAGGCCCTCCCCATTGTGGTGCTAACTTGCTGACATCTCCCACAGGCTTAACTCGTTTCCATACCAAATCACCTACATGGAAGAATCTGGGAATGACCCTTTTGTTATAATTCTGTCTCATCCTCTGTCGATATGATATAAGACGAGTAGCAGCTTTATCCCTTATTTCCTCGATCAAGTCTAGCTCCATAAGTTGTCTGTCTCTATTATCCTCATCATACAATTGTCTTCTGTCAGACTCTACTCCTACCTCAATGGGGATTACTGCTTCTCCTCCATAGACTAACTGGAAGGGAGTGATTCCTGTAGCTTCACGAGGCGTAGTACGATATGCCCAGAGAACACTGGGTAACTCGTCTACCCAGCTACTTCCGACATGATCTAACTTAGTTTTCAGTCCTCTGATAATCTCCCTATTAGTTACTTCTGCTTGCCCATTGCTCTGCGGGTAAGCTAAGAGGTGAAGGCCTGAGTAATCCCATAACTCTGACACCAGTCTAGGATTCTATCGCCTTGAAACTGCCTTCCATTATCAGAGACCAACTTATGAGGAATGTCAAACCGGCAGATTATATTTTTCCATAAGAATTTAATGACCGCGTCCTCTGTGATTCTAGCAAGTGGTTCTGCTTCCACTCATTTAGAGAAATAATCCACAGCCACCAACAAGAACCTCCTCTGTGAAGTAGCCATAGGAAATGGACCTACTATGTCCATTCCCCACTGATCAAAGGGACACGAGACTATAGAGGTTCTTAATAACTGGGTAGGGTGATGTAATATATTCTGATGCTTTTGACAAGAAATACAAGTTCTCACCAGTTTAGCGGCATGTTCATGTAGAGTGGGCCAGAAATATCCCGCTAAGAGGATTTTACGAGCCAAAGATCTTCCTCCTATATGATTACCACAAGAACCCTGATGCATCTCCTGTAAAACAGTTTAGCGGCATGTTCATGTAGAGTGGGCCAGAAATATCCCGCTAAGAGGATTTTACGAGCCAAAGATCTTCCTCCTATATGATTACCACAAGAACCCTGATGCACCTCCTGTAAAATAAATTGTGTGTCTTATGTACCTACACACTTGAGCAAAGGTCTGGAAAAAGCCCTTTTATATAATTGCTCCCCCACCATGGTATATTGAGCAGCGCGCTTCTTAAATACCCTGGCTTGTTCTGTATCTCTCGGAAGAAGACCTTGCTGTAAATATAATATAATTTGAGCTCGCCAATCACCCTGAATTTCTATATCAGTCTGTCTTTCAATACAAGAAATTAACAGGGTCTGTTCCACTGGTCGATCAAGACTCCATGGTATTACAGCAGAGGCTAATTTAGCTAATTCATCTGCCACCTGATTCTTCGACCGAGGAATTTTTTGTATGCTCACATCTTGAAATTGAGACTTCAACTTATCGAATGCCTCGGCATATAACTTAAGCCTGTCATTATTGATTTCAAAATTACCTGATAATTGTTGGGCTGCTAACTGAGAATCAGAATATATAAGGACTCGAGCTGCTCCTACATGCCGAGCAGCCTGTAAGCCAGCTATTAGAGCTTCATATTCAGCCTCATTGTTGGTAGCTCTGTAATTTAATCTAATGGAGAGTTGAAGTCTGTCTTCTCTCGGGGATACAAGAAGAATACCGATTCCACTGCCTTGTCTAGTTGCAGAGCCATCCACATAAACTTTCCAGGTATCTTCTCCTTCTGGGCCTTGAACCTCTATGATGAAATCTGCTAGAGCTTGTGCCTTGATGGCTGAACGGGGTTGATATTGGATGTCATATTCCCCAAGCTCGGTTGTCCATTTGACTAACCGTCCTGATGCCTCTGGGTTGAGCAATACCCGACCGAGAGTGCTGTTGGTTAAGACAATGATCTCATGTGCTAAGAAATATGGGTGCAACCTCCGAGCAGTCAATATTAGAGCATAAGCCAGCTTTTCTAGTGTAGTGTATCTACACTCCGCTCCTTTTAATAAATGACTAGAAAAATATACAGGTTGTTACTCTTTTCCTTCCTGTCTGACTAATACAGAGCCTACGGCGTTTTCATTAGCCGACAAATACACCCACAGAGTCTCTCCTGCTATAGGTTTAGCCAACATAGGGAGGGTAGCTAAATAATCTTTCAACTCCTGAAAATCCTTATCACATTCTTCATTCCATTGGAACTTATTAGCCTTTCTGAGTATTTTAAAGAAGTGAAAACTGCGATCAGCTGATCTAGAAATAAATCTAGACAAGGCTGTGATTCGGCCTGTCAATCTTTGAGCTTCTCTCAGGTTGCGGGGTGGCTCCATGTTCTGCAGTTCTTTGACCTTGCTCGGGTTGGCCTCTATCCCTCGTTTGGACACCATATATCCCAGGAATTTTCCTCCCTTCGCACCGAACAAGCATTTGCTTGGGTTCAACTTGAGCCCGTACTGTCTTAATGTTTTGCAAGTCTCCTCTATATCCCTGCACAGATTAGCAGCTTGAAGAGACTTAATTAAGATGTCATCAACATATACTTCCATATTCCTACCAATCTGCTTCTGAAAGACCTTATTCATAAGCCTTTGATAGGTTGCTCCTGCATTCTTTAGTCCAAAGGGCATAACATTATAACAATAAGTGCCTTCAGATGTTATAAAACTAACCTTTTCTTAATCCTCTTTGGCCAAGGGGACTTGATGATAACCTTGATATGCATCCAGCATGGAAATGTATTCGCATCCGGTAGTAGAATCAACCAATTGATCAATCCTGGGTAAGGGATAATAGTCCTTTGGGCAGGCTTTGTTGAGATCTCGAAAGTCAATGCATACTCGCCATTTATTCCTGGGTTTAGAGACTAATACCACATTAGCTAGCCAGCTTGGGAATTGAACTTCCCTGATGTATCCGGCCTCCATAAGCTTAGCTATTTCTTCCTTGATAATCTGATTCTGCTCCGCACTAAAACTCCTCTTTCTTTGCATGACTGGGCGGGCATCCGGGAAGACATGCAAGGAATGTTCCATAACAGCAGGAGAAATGCCCGAAACTTCTTTAGGAGTCCAAGCAAATATATCGTTATTCTTCTTCAAACATTGCACCAACTCAGCTTTAAGATCAGGATCAAGATCGGCTGCAACGTAGGTGGTAGCTTCTGGTCGTCCAGTCTGGATTTGAACTTCTTCCTTTTCTTCATAAACCAGGATGGGCTGCTTTTCGCGAATGACATTAACTTCCATTTTTTGAATCTTCCGGGCGGTGTTGGCCTCAGTTCGAATGATTTCTACGTAACATTTCCGGGCTGTCTTTTGATCACCTCGTACTTCTCCAACCTGATCCTCCACAGGAAACTTAATCTTTTGACAGAAAGTAGAAACGACCGCCCGGAACTCGTTCAAGGCAGGCCGACCCAATATCACATTATAAGAAGATGGAGCATCTACTACCATAAAACAGGATCTCCTAGTCCTCATCAGGGGTTCTTCTCCTAGAGAAATGGCCAATTTTATTTGACCCAAAGGTTGCACTTCATTGCCTGTGAATCCATACAGAGGAGTTGCAATCGGTTGAAGTTCACTGGGGTCAATTTGTAGCTGATCAAAAGCCTTTTTGAATATAATATTGACCGAGCTGCCAGTGTCTATGAAGGTACGAGCGATGGCATAATTGGCTATCACAGCTTTGATGATCAATGCGTCATCATGAGGTATTTCTATTCCCTCTAGATCTTTGGGCCCAAAACTTATTTCAGGACCGGCTGCTCGTTCCATGCTGCATCCTACTGCATAAATCTCCAATCTTCGGGCATGTGCTTTTCTGGCTTTGTTAGAATCCCCATCAGTGGGTCCGCCCGTAATCATGTTAATACTACCCCGAGCAGCATTGTTTCTATTCTCTTCCTGACGATTCATTGTGATTTCGGAAGGTGCTTTATCTGATACTTGGCTGGTGCCAGCTGGGACCGGTATTGCTTCTTGCCGGGTTCCATCTGGGTGATATTCTGGCTTGAGCGGACTCTGCTGCCTGGGATACTGTTGTCGGTAATAGTTCTACCTCTGATAGCGCTCTTTATTGGCTTGTCTATTTCTCAAAACAAAACAGTCATCAGAGTGATGACTGCTAGTTTTATGATAAGTACACCATCTCCTTGGTGCCTCCAGCTGCATCTCTACATGCTGTACAGCTTGCGAACGATAATCTGGTTGCCGATGAGGTGGATGAGTGGTTCTAGGTCCTCTTGGTGGGGGTACCGGGGTCGGAGCCTTCTCCTTCGCATGAGTAGGAGAAGAGGGAACACTTTCTTTCCTACGAGCAGCTTGGGCTTCTTCTACGTTAATGAACTCAGTGGCACGTTCAATCAGGGAATCAAAATTAACAGGAGGATTTCTTACCAAATCTTTAAAGAAATCATTATCATTTAAACCCTGAGAGAAGGCACTCACTAATATTTCAGTAGTAGCATTAGGTACATCTATAGCTACCTGATTGAATCTTTTAATATATGCCCGGATGGATTCTTTAGACGTCTGCTTAATTGAGAACAGGCTCCACGGTGTCTTATGATACCTTTTGTTGCTGGAGAAATGATGTAGAAAGACTTTCTTGAAATCTTTAAATTTTCGAATAGACTTTTCAGGTAACCTTTTGAACCATCGCTGTGCTACTCCCCCAAGAGTAGTGAGAAACATCCGACACTTCACTCCATCGGAGAATTGTTGCAACAAGGCTACATTCTCAAATTTTAACAAGTGATCTTCCGGATCTGTGGTTTCGGCATATTCTCCAATTTGCAAATTCTGATATCGCTTAGGAAGTGGGTCATCTAATACACTTTGTGAGAATGGAGAGATGACCTTTTCTGGTGAACTATCACTAGTTATCATTTTAATCTTACGCTTCTCTCTGTCTGGCGCCTCACCAGAGGACTCTTGAAACACAGGCCTCTTACCCCTGGATCCAAGGGAGTGCGAAGGAAGGCTCGTGGACGCCTGGTTGGAGAAACAATAACTGGAGGAAAATACAAAGGTTCTTCTTCTTCTATTTCCTTGCCTTTCCGATGCTCAGTAGTTGATATCGCCGGATGATGAGCCATCGGCAGAGTGGCCCCAGTATGAGCTTGCAGTGGTTGTTGTTGTTGTTGCAGGGCTTTCTGAACATGAGAATTAATGAGGAGCTCCAAATCCTCGCGACTGATAGTAAGTAGGTTCGACTTCCCAGCTTCTTCCATCACGTAGTCTCAGATTCAGGTGAAGTTTCCCACAGACGGCGCCAAATTTGATCCTGTCTGAGAAGCTGACCGTGAAGGAGATCCGGAAGAAGGAAACCCACTGTAATGACGAGGAATAATGCCGGTGAAACCTCGACCCGAGAAACCCAAAGCGGATCGGAAGAAAACCAGAATCACCTTAGGAAATCTGATAAATAGGAGGAAATCCTCGTCCGAATAGGAGAAAACCGAATTTTCAAGCTCCTGAAGCTTTCTGCGCACAAGAGACCAACCAACACTATCGTCAGTGACCTAAGACCGGGGTGGGAATCCCTGGCTAGGCCCTCCGACACTCAAGTTAGTGATCTCCCTTGATGTCGAGGAAAGAAGAAGAAAGAAGATGAACAGTAGCCAGAAAATTAGGGATGTCCACTTACCTAGCCAACGGAGAGGATTCCCCCTTTTATACCACTTCATATAACCTCCGTAGTCATGAAGTGGACCCCGGTTTGTTAGAGTTCGTTATGACATCAGCTGCGTACTTGGGGAAGATGATTTTTAAGGAATCTTTTTTGTACCCCAGATGTACCTTCTTTGTCGTTTAGCGCCTGCAAGACAAGCTGAAAGCATATTTCCCGCCAAAATATATATTCTCTATCATGAATTATTCTATTCGGTATATTCATGTATGATTCTCCTTCATGTGCCTTCTGTTTGTATTTTTGTTATGTTAAAAAATAACATTTTATTCAACATGTTTCTAAGGTATTCATTGAAGGAACTATGCGGGTTCTTTGCTCGAAAGAACCCTCTTGACCGATATTGGTCTATCTTTGTTTCAGAGTATGTAGCGGTCGTTATTGGCTTACCTTCATACGACAAGCATGTGTCGACCGATATTAGCCTACCTTCGGTCGGTAAGCATTTATCGACCGATATTGGCCTACCTTCGTTCGGCAGGCATGTATCGACCGATATTGGTCTATCTTTGCTTTGGAGTGTGCATCGGTCGTTATTAACTTACCTTCATACGGCAAGCATATATCGACCGATATTGGCCTACCTTCGCTCGGCAAGCAGGTATCGACCGATATTGGCCTACCTTCGTTCGGCAGGCATGTATCGACCGATATTGGTCTATCTTTGCTTTGGAGTGTGCATTGGTCGTTATTAACTTACCTTCATACGGCAAGCATGTATCGACCGATATTGGCCTACCTTCGGTCGGTAAGCATTTATCGACCGATATTGGCCTACCTTCGTTCGGCAGGCATGTATCGACCGATATTGGTCTATTTTTGCTTTGGAGTGTGCATCGGTCGTTATTAACTTACCTTCATACGGCAAGCATGTATCGACTGATATTGGCTTACCTTCGTTCGGCAAGCATTTATCGACCGATATTGGCCTACCTTCGTTCGGCAGGCATGTATCGACCGATATTGGCCTACCTTTGTTCTGAAAGTATGTTTCGACCGTTATTGGCCTTCCTCCTTTGACTCTTTTCTTCCTTTTCTTTCCTCATCTGAAGACCCACAAAACCTAACCCATATCATACACCTTCACCCTCAACCGCACCATCTTCTTGCTAGTCGTGAAGACCACTACTCTCACTATGAACGTTACCAGCGTCATCAAGGATGGGCTCCTCATTGCCTTCTCCTGGTCCATCATCTGTGACACAATCACCCCCGTCAACCTCTTCCTCTATGGCGTCACCTTCCTCGGCGTTTCCTACTACAACAAGGGGCCTCATGGCCTCTTCTCCCACCACATCCATCCGCCTCTAGGGTTTCCTTGTTCTTCACTGTCCTCATTCTATCTGTGTTCTTTCTGCAAGAGTCTTCTACCAAAAAGGCTCTTCCATGGCTTTAGAGGCGAGAGGATCAAGAACATATAGGCGAAGCAGCATTAGACTCATAAGACCTCGTACGTTTACTTGTGATAAATTTGAGTTAAGCAATGCGCTTTTGTTCGTCTTCCGATCTTCTTCTGTTGTTTTCTAACCCATTCTTTTGTTCTTCGATTAACATCACGAATCCTCAACTTGTTATTTTCTGAGTTTTTTTTCTTCACTTGATGTGTTATTGGTTAATCTGAATTTGTGGTGATCTTTTTTTGCAATGGTTTATTTCGAGTGCATTGCAGCATGTAGGATTTTATTTATTTTGGGTATTTCTATAGTTTCCTTCTACGTTGCTGCTTTTGTTATTTGTTAAATATATTCGTTTGTTTAGTTTTGTAAACTTGCGTCGATGTATTATCCTTCATCTTGGATCGTCGTTTGATGTGGTTGTTTTTTTCAGAGGGCGTAGTAATTGATTAACATTTATGTTTGCTTATAAAATTTTTTTATTTTGTATCTTCATTTTTTGTGTTCTCATTTGATTTAATCTACTTGTGGTTTAGTCTCTTCTTTTTTAGATATTTTTCATGAATTAATGGAGTCAAAAGGTGGGGAAAAGTCCAGTAGTAGTAGTTTGTTACATTACGAAGCTCCCCTCCCCCTCGGCTATAGCATTGAAGACTTTCTACCACATGGAGGAATCAATAAGTTCCAATCTGTTGCTTACTCCAATGTAAGAATCTCCAAAAACATGTTAGTGACAAAGGAGAAAAAAATGGATCTTTTGCTTTCTTATTGTTCTTTATTGTATATTAATTTATTGTTCTCATGAAAATTAATTGTGACCATTTGATCTTTTGCAGTGCGTGAGGAAGCCATCTTGATATTCCTTCTTATATTCTAAACCATTGGTTGAATATATGATATGAGAACTAGTCCTTCATAACTTGAGAATGGAAAAATATGCAAAAAATAGTATTTTTCTTTCATATTTTTTCTTATGTCCTTCATAACTACGTAGTTTATGCCTTCATCTTTTTTTCTTCTTCTCCTTTTTTTACCTTCACTCTTTTTTGAGTGAATATTCTTATTGTTGTGTTATTAACATGTTTTGTTTTATTACACATCTAATCATGTCAACAGATTAATGACAACTTGTGCAAAATCTCATTTATCTATTTTTGTTTTAAAATAAAAATTCTTCTCTTTGACTATCATATTCTTATTTCAGTGGAATACAAATTACCGAAACATTCAAAATACAGATGGAGGTGCAAAAACAACTTCAAGAACAACTAGAGGTAAGTTCCATGTGCATTATGAAAATATATATGATATTTTTATTGTTTTGCTTCAAGTAAATTTCTAAACGATCTAGGAAATGAACTGATAATAGATTTGTATAGATGAGAATCGTCAGGTACAAGCGCCTCTCTGCTTTTGTGGATTCCCTCTTTTCTTCTCAAACTCTTGAATTTTTTTTGTCGGATCTATGCAGTTGGATTCGTCAAGCGACAGGATGCACCGGTTGTGGCGGCTGCAGTGGCAGCTCCCGTCTGTCCCCAGAGGTGGCTGATGCTGGTACGGTCATGCCGTGCCTTGGAGCCTACCAAGAGAGATGATTCGACCGTCCACGCCGCAACGACGGTGGAAGCGTTCGACATCGCAGTGGGAGAGGAAGACACCGTCGATTATGAGAAGCTGGAAGGAGCTCGAGATCGCTTTGCTGCTGAAGATCATAGATCAGGCTCTGGAGATGTTCGGCAACGAAATCGCCATTACTTTCAGGTTAAAAGGCGTTATTTCTTATCTATTATTATTTTGGCTAGATTTTCTCCTCTCTATTTTGCCATCTGCTGATTTTGTTTTGTTTTGGATATTGATTGTGTTTGAATATACCACAAATTACACAAATGGTACTATTTATGAAATTCAATACAACACAAGTGTTTGTTTGAATGTTTGTAGTTTGCACCAAAATATGTCGTTTCTGTCTAGTACAACATTATTTTCCCTTCTAATTCTTTTTTTTTTTTTTGATAAACTATGATACTGCAATTTAAGTTTTAAGGCAAGGGTGAGAATGTCTATAAACCCACAAATCAAACACCTTGAGAGATAAATAGGCAGTATAAAAGAACTCTTAGATTCAGATCACCTTGGTTAAGAGAATGCATAGAGGCGACTTTTTCAATCAGTCCCCTTCCTTTGTTGTCTTGCTGAAGACTATAATATGAAAGTTTTAAAGTTTGATGCATATATTTATGATTTAAGATCTGTCACTGTAAAAGAGTATGATTTGTTTATTTATGATTTAAGGTGATTCAAGATAACAATTTGTTGGATAAGCATAAGAAGGTTAATCCTATGCTTTTGATTGTTATGCTCTTGTGTGAAGCATAGATTATTCTCGTCTTTGGAAACCTTTAGACAGAAGATTGTAACTATCACGAGAGTTTTTTGGAACAACGGAGTAGAAGATGTAGCTTTGATAGAATATACAAAATTAACTGGTTGGCCATTTAGAGCCTTCAGCCTTGATACTGGGAGGCTAAATCCTGAGACATACAGGTTCTTTGATACTGTAGAGAAGCACTACGAGATCAACATCGAGCACATGTTTCCTGATGCAGGGGAAGTGCACGCCCTTGTTAGAAGCAAAGGCCTCTTCTCCTTTTCCAAAGATGGGCACCAGGAATGCTGCCAGATGAGGAAAGTGAGACTCTAAGGAGAATACTGAAAGGCCTCTGCGAGTGGATCACTGGGCAGAGAAAGGATCAATCCCTTGGCATGAGAGCCAATATCCCTGTCAGGTAATTAGTTTGTGTTTGATGTATCTGCCTTTACTGTGCTGACTTCCTTTTACCATCATGCTTCGTTCAACTACTTTACTTTATCAAGATCGATTAGAAAAATGATTAAATTTTGTTTTCCCTTTCCATTCGATAACTTTTGAATTGGTCATGACTTTTGCAACTGCTTCTAAGATTCTGTTCAACTGCCTTCTTCTTAAAGAATTGGACGCTCTGAAGTTGTGGGCGAAGTAATACTGATGACCTACTTGCGCAAGAAGCACAATGAAAAGGGAAATACATAATTAATATAAGACAGTTCTATAGTGTTGTAGTGCAAATGTACTATTATTAAAGGTTAAAACAAAATGATAATCTTAAAATTACCAACTTGTGTTGGAAAGCTTGCAATGCTCCCCTTTGATGGATCAAATCAAGCTCGATTATTATAAGTTAAAGGTAATAATATGCAGTCAAATGTGATGGATATAGTTTCCCATTAGATGTGTAATGGGCATTTTTCTTACAGGGGAATGGTTGGCTAATCAAGAACTGGACAAGTAATATATATTATGTGACTTCCTTTTCTCTCGAACATAAATAAATAAAGGAAATAATGTCTTCTAGTTTTATGTCTGAAATTTATTTCTTGTTTTTATTTTTGATTTCTCTTGCATGGCACAATGTTTTCTGCTTGATTTTTATATTGGAGCAGCTCATGCTATCTGATGGTTTTGGAAGAAGAGAAACAAAATACCAAAATGAAATCTTTCATTTTAAAACTTCATTCTTCTTGCATTTATACTCTCCGACTTTTCTTGGTGTTTAGAACAAAAGTGAAAAACTAGTTCGGCAAGCCTATCATTGGATTAAGGTATTATTAATTTCCCCACTGTTAAAAACTGTTAAAAGACAACGGATTTTATCCTTCCATAATCAGGATTCGTTCTCTAGTTGACAATCAGAAACTGAGATTGAAGCGGCAGATATTGAATACTATTTTAGGTACCATAATATTTGTAAGGTATTTTTTTCAGGCAGTTAATAATTTAAATTGTTTCTGCTACAGCGTGGATAATCTCTGTAAGGACATTTTTCTTCGTGGCAAGATGGATGATCAAGATTGGGTTCCCGTCTCATTGATTGTTACCTTTAACATGGTGAGTAATCCATGTGATTATGGATATGAGGAGTAATTCCACGTTCAAAAAATTTAACTGCCTCTACTTCCTAACACATCACAATATATGTAGGTCAAAAGGGTGACCACGAGCACAGCGGTGATATTGAATGCTCTAAGAGATTCGACTTCGACAGGACTTGAAATACAGGTACTTCACCCCCATCTTTTCCCCTCTTGATTCTACTCTTATCAGCTATGTTTCTTAAATAATTCATCTTGGTATTTTTCTTCAAAACCTATTCCTGCAATCATCTACAAGTAGAGAAAATTAGAAGACGAGAAGATTGGATGAGATGGTTAGTGCCCTCGATGGAAAATCCAAATGGTCATGGTTCGATGCCTTACTTGACATTGAACCATGATGATTCAGTCATCCACCCCATGCAGACTCTCGGATTAGAGGAATCTTCCAACCAGGCCACCATGAGTCGTACTCAAACTGAGGTAGCACTTGATAGGGGATCAACATCCTGTAGCTGCAATAGCCAGCAGGGTAGAGATCCAGCTCAACTAGAAGAACTTTGTCGCAGCGGTTCAAATCATGAAATAGGCAGTGACTGAATCATCATGAAATAGTCTTTTGGCTATTGTTCATTAGTTGTAAATAGAGTTTATTTTTTTATTTGTATTGGGATAAATTTTATTTGAACATGAAATATGTTTCTTCTTTTGTGATTATAATTCTTGTATAACTAACATTTTGAATGATATTGATGTGGGGAATATTCTTTCTTGATTATGATTCTTTATTATATTTTAAATTGAAATATGATATATTGGTATTAAAAGATAATAATTTAAAAGACAACGGTTTAAAAATGTTATTGTTGTCTATCACTCTTAAAGACAACAGTTAAAAACCGTTGTTAGAGCCCCAAAAATGGTTGTAACTAGCAGAAAAATGCTCTAAATAACAACGGTTTTAAACCGTTGCCTTTTCATTCAAAGACAACAGTTTAAAACCATTGCAAAACTGTTGTCTTTTCATTCAAAGACAACGGTTTAAAACCGTTGTCGTAGCCCCCCACTTTTAACAACACTGCCAATTACAATGGTTTTAAAGGGCCTACGACAACGGTTTTTAACCGTTGTCTTTTAATATTTTTGTTGTAGTGTATGCTAAGTGTAGTTGTTCAATTAATTTATATTGTAGATAACATGGTGTGTAGTGTCACACAGAAGATCATGTTATCAGTTCCTTATAAATTAAAAAAAGTAACTCATGACTAAGATAGAAAGGAACAAACCATTGGAATAGTCGTAGTGTAATTTGGTATTAGTTTATCTTAACTACAAAATTACACTAGTACACTCTGAGTGTATTGAGCAGGACCATCTAAAGAAAGTTTTTTTTATACTAACTGCATAAAAGAACAAGACCTTTATTATTATAGAAGTGTGTGCTCTTAATCATGATATAATAACAAGCACATATACTCAATATTCATTTCTTTAATTTACCAAAGGGTGTGATTTAGTTCGATAAATCAATAGGCCCGATAAGTTGAGAAATGATATTATTTATATGGTGTGTTGTTAATTATAGAATGAAACTGTGTCCTAGTAATCTAGGTTGATAATGCCCCTAATAGGAGCTCATAAGGATTGTCATGTAAACCCTACAGGTGGACTTAGTCCGACATGACGATAAGGTTGAGTGGTACTACTCTTGGAGCTAAATATTAATTAAGTGAGTTGTCAGTAACTCATTTAATTAGTGGACATTCTATATCTTAAATACAAGGAGACTAACACACTCATGATAAGAAGGAGTCCATATAGTAATATGGGATTGGTGCGGTAGTTCAATAATAACTCTTTAGTGGAATGAGATATTATTGATAAACTCGAGTTGGGTGTTCGGGGCGAACACGGGAAGCTCAAGTTCATCGGGAGACCAAAATCAATTCCTCCTCTCGGTCCCTGTCTAGCCTCTTATTTATAAAGTCTTATACCCACCTATACCCACCTTCTTACCCATCCTTAGGTGGCCGGCCAAGCCAGGCTTGGAGCCCAAGCAAGGGTCGGTCAAGATAAGCCTTGGATGGACCAAGTGGTGGTCGACCCTAGCTTGGAGCCCAAGCTTAGGTGGCTGACCACATAAAAATAAAAGGAGTTTATTTTAAAATATTTCCTTATGTGGAAGCCATGGTTTTAAAAGAGAGTTTAAAATTTAAATCTTTCCTTTTATAGCTTTCTACAAAAGATTAAGAGAAAGGTTTGATATCTTTCCTTATTTGTAGTTAAAAGGAAGATTTTAAGTTTTGATAAAACTTTCCTTTTTTAAACCATCCTTATGGTTTTAAAAGAGAGTTTTAAAATTTAAAATTTTCCTTTTATAGCTTTCTACAAAAGATTAAGAAAAAGGTTTGATATCTTTCCTTATTTGTAGTTAAAATGAAGATTTTAATTTTTGATAAAACTTTCCTTTTATGTAACCATCCTTATGATTTTAAAAGAGAGTTTTAAAATTAAATTTTACCTTTTATAGTTTCTACAAAAGATTAAGAAAAATATTTGATACCTTTCCTTATTTGTAGATTGAAAGGAAGATTTTAATTTTGGAGAAAACTTTCCTTATTGTAATCATCCACATGTTTTAATAGAAAGATTTTAATTTATAAAAGTTTCCTTTTATAACCAACCATGAAGGGAATTTTTAAAGAGAAATTTTTATTTTAAAAATTTCTGGAAACAAATTAGGAAGTTTTAATTTTGTGTTTAAAACTTTCCTTGTTTGGAGGATTTGAGGTGGCCGACCAATAGAAACAAGAAAAGGAAATTTTAATTAAATTTTCCTTTCATTGGCAAGGAAAATAAGGAAGTTTTTATTAAAACTTTCCTTATTTGCCAAGACTAAGAAATATAAAAGAGAGGGTAGAGGTGCCTCACCTCATAACAATATATCATCTAGTATTCCTCTCTTCTCTTCCTTGTGGTGGCTGGCCCTCATCCTCTCCTCCTTTTCTTCTTCTTTGGCCGACGACATCAACTCTCTAGGAGACTCTTGGTGGTCGGATTTTGCTTGGAGAAGAAGTAGAGAAAGGAGGATTTGTTTCTTTGCATCCCTTGGAGCTTGGATGGTGGTCGAAGTTCTTCATCTCAAGGAGTTTGTTGATTGGCTGAAACTTGCTTGAAGAAGAAGGAAGCTTGGGTGGATTCTCGTCTCGGTAGATCGTCGCCCACACGACGTTCGAGATAAGAAGAGGAATACGGTAAAAGATCGTGAGGTCTATAAGCTATAAAAGGTATAACTAGTTGTTAGTTTCCGCATCATAACTAGTTCATCCTTTTATTTAGATCTTGAAATACCAAACACAAGAGGCTAATGAATCTAGGTTATAGAATTTATGTTTTCGATTTTGTGTTTCTTTTGTTTTTCGAACTTGTGACTCAATTGTTCTTTTTGGTTAAACCTAGGGTTACTATAAGGAAATTAAATATTGAATTTCGTTGAAAGTCTTTGTCTAGAAAGTGGTGGATTCTCCCATACTCAAGAAGGCCTAGTGCCTCACCATGTTTAACCTGGAAGTCGATCTCTGAAATTAATATTTAATTGAATTTGTAATATGGGTGGATTTGAATCAATAATGTTAAGCATCGTTTGCGATCCAAGTCTTAACCACTAAGAACAGATAAGTTGAATTTAGAATCAATAATGTTAAGTTCTGTTTACGACTCCAAATTTAATTTCTAAAGAACACAAAAGGTTGTTAGGAATGGTTCAGGACTTGTACAAAATTTTTGTACAGGAGAACCGGTACGATATTCCAAGTAGCAACCAACAGTCGGTTCGACCTAGGGTTTTCGATCGGAAATCCGAAATCAGAACCGGACAACCCGAAATCTGTTAACTTGTTTGTTTTAGTTGTTATTTGTCTAACTCTATTTTGCAGGAAACTAACATTTCTGCAGGATCAAACTTAGCCATGATCGGTCGACTGAACGACCTGATTGGTCAACCGAACCGCAGCACAAAAGGACCAGATTTTCAGATTGCAGACCGAGTTCAGTCGAGGGATCGGTCGACCGAACCAAGGATGGGAGTTGACTAGATCGAAGCCGGGGGGATCGGATCGGATGAGGAGGTCATCTGATTGGTCGACCGAACCTTGGGATCGGTCGACCGAACTAAGGATAAGACTTGACCAAATCGAAGCTGAGCGAGTGGATCGGATGAGAAGGAGATCATCTGATCGGTCGACCGAACGTGGGGATCGGTCGACCGATCTGCTTCGAGTCAAACTTGATCCCGAGCTTTGAGGATCTGCTATAAAAGGAGCCTCGGGAAGCAGCTTCGAGAAGAACAAAAACTGAACAACCTGTGCTCTTGTACGCTACTCTGAACGATCCAACTACGCTCTACGACTCCAACAACTGATGACGACTTTCTTCATCTATTTGTACTGTCGGTATAATTCTTTATTTAGTACTTGTACTTTAACATTGTAAAAGATTTATGGATTGATAGTGATTGTCCACCGAAAGCGATCAACGATCGCGGACCTTGGAGTAGGAGTCGCCCAAGGCTCCGAACCAAGTAAAAATACTTGGGTCTTCTTGTGTGTTTTTTATTTTCCGTTGCTTTACTCGAACATTTCTGAAAACGATAAGTGAAAGCCACGAGCGCTATTCACCCCCCCTCTAGCGCGTCTCGATCCAACACCTATATCTTTGAGAAAAAGAGAAGCTTGGAGACCTCTAACCTTTCGGATCTAGCTTGCTTATCAAATTACTCATGAAAATGATAGACAATATTATAAGAATCCAAATGCTCATGCTATTTCTATAATTCAGGAGTCATAGCAACTAACATGATGCAACTAGCAAGTACAGAATCATCCTTATGTTTATGAAGGGCCAACAGTTGGTCCGCAGTTGCATCGGCATTAAGACTGGTGGGAAGAGGCTGATCAAGGGCATAAGCTAGCTTTTCAGCTTTGAGAACAATTCTCAAATTTCGAAACTAGTCCAAGAAGTCCGGCCCAGTCAGTTTGTTCAAGTCCAAAATCGAACGTAAATTAATAGAAGTGATAATTAAATGATTAACCTAGAAATACAAAAATGAGAATGTATAAGAGACATGATTTTATTTATGTAAACAATTTACATAAAAGCTCACTTATTTATTAAATTCAAATACCCTTATTTTGAATTTAGGAGATGGTAGGTTTTCTCCAAGTGGGTTGATATTCACCATAGATTAGAATAACCTTGACTTTGGCCAACAAGTCATTCTTAGCTATAGTGGTAGATAACATATTTACCGATTGCATATCACTTATATGTAACTATCATATTATGCTAGCAACTAATTGATCTTCGCATAAACATCGGGTTGTTAACACATTAACAAGTATACATCAAACGCACATCATCCAACTTCACCTCTATCCACATTGATCATGGCTTTGGCACAACAACTCAATACTTCAAGTTTAAAACCAACCTGTTAATCATGAGATTGCATCTCTATGGTTTGAACATGTTTAATTTCAAGTTGAGCTTGCCAACAACTCAAATAAAAACTTAAACTCTCGTTCTTACCATATTAATGGAAGGTATATGTTTTAATATTGAGTAAGGGATTTAGGTATCATCTACATCATGCAAAATTCTATCTATATGACATTACACACATGACATAAATGATGACATGGCACATCACACACATGACATAAATGATGACATGACACATCATACATATGATAAGATCTAATCACATCACACGTATAGCAAAATCTAATCATGTTATAATTAATGCATCTACATGGCAAACAATATGGTATGTTCATGGCATAAATTTACATATATTATAATTCTATTTTACAAATAAAAATATGTTATAAATATGATTTTAACAAATCAAGATTTATCAAATCAAATTATGAAACCAATTTCTAAATTTAATTAACATATCTCATCTAAAATCTTTCTATCAATCAAGAATTTTTAATTATTTTGAAAATAAATTTCTAAATTAATTACCTAACCATTTAGGAAATAAATAATTAATATTTCTTAATTTATTACAAAATAATTCAAATTTAGATTTTTTTTATTTTTCAAATCTTTCCAAATTCGGTATTTCCTAACAATTTAGGAAACTTTCCAAAAATAGAATATTTTAATAAATCTAAAAATTCTAGAAAATATTAATTTTATAATTTAATTTAGAATATCTTAAATCTGAATTTTTTTATGATTTTTTAAATCTTTCCAAATTTGGTATTTCCTAATAATTTAAGAAATTTTCTTAAAATGAAATATTTTAATAAAACCAAAAATTCCAAAAAAAAAAAATAATTCAATAATTAAATTTAGAATATCTCAGATATAGATTTTTTTAAAAAAATATATAATCTTTACATATTTGGCATTACCTAACAAATTAGGAAATATTTTTAAAATAAAATATTTCTTAAAATTTCAGAAAATTCCAAAAATGATAATTTATAAATTAACAGAATATTTCTAAATTTAATTTTCTAAAATTATATGAGAAACTTTCCAAAAATAGAATTTCCTAACAATTTATGAAACTTTCCAAAAATAGAAAAATCTCAATAATTCTAGAAAATTTTAAAATTAATTACAACATAAATTATGAACCGTAAAATAATTTTACAATCATGTCGAAGCACGATCATGCTCTGATACCACTGCTGGGATATGCCCGATGCGGTGTGTACTAAAACACGTTTCGTAAACATACGCAACGGAAAATAAAACAATAATAATTCCTAAATTATTATATCACACGCACCACACGCATACAAAGATATAATATGCTAAACATAATCTCATAATTAATTTTTTACGAAAAGTAAATTTATGCTAGGTGTACCTTACGGATGACCTGTAATGAGAAGGGCATCAATCGTAGCGACGTTGTCGAATCGTGCCTCTATTCATATCCACGCCGAGCTTCTCAAAACAACTTCTTGAGTACAAGCCTCTCCTTCGAAAGTTACTAGCCATGAGCGAAGAAGAGTGATCAAGAGGAAGAGGAAGAGAAGCACACAAGGAAGAGATTTCTTCCTTGTGGTGGTCATGGCAACAAGGGGAAGGGCTTTCCCTTGTTAGCGGCGGCAAAGAGAGAGGGGAGAGGGAGAGGAGAAGAGAAATTGGGTTAAGATTTTCAAAAAAAAAAAAATACAAGTCAATTAATGATCTCATGTGTATAATCTTCTCTCAACCATATCAATATATAACCCTCATTAATGAGTTGGATTAAAAAGCTCAAATCCAACCCATTATCTCTTAACCAAAAATTAGTTCATTAACCCTTTGGTTTGGTTCACAACTAAACCAAGTTGGTTCATGACTAATTCATGATTAAACCAAATATGGTCTAACTCTTCCATAAGAGAAGTGGCCTATCTATGCTTCTATTGCGACAAATATTTCTATATTTATCTTATGTATGGTCCAACCAAACATTTATCTCTTGATTTAAGAATCTTATTCTTTAACTTATTTTACGTCTTTTAGAGACTCATTAGTGCGTGTGACCCAATAGGTTCCCGGTTTATCTTGGGCATCCATAATTAACTACTTAATTATAGAACGATCATGAGTGGCACCTAATAATACATCATGATCCCCAATTAGCCGAAAAATCATAGTTGATCTTAGAATTAATTTTAATCCCTTCAGCAACTATAGTGAGTTGTGTCTCGTTCCTTTCACTCATCTTATACCCACTTAGTTCAGGACATGGTCTATGTGTCTTGTCCCCACTATGCTGACTATGTCACACCTAGGTCAAGTAATACTTCCTCGTTCTACGGGTTCAAATTACTCGTACATGTGTACAAAAGTCTCGCACTATTAACATGTGATGCTTTGACCAAAGACTTTGAGTAATAATCCTAACGAGTGGCCATAGGGTATACGTCTCCTCGCAAGGAGCGGTGAATTCTCTGTGGGCTATCCAAACACCTTCAGACACTTCAACTTATACTCAATTATCTCGGGTCCACACCTCAATGAGATTCTTTCTTAAGATATAAAAGTATAAGTCTTCATGACTAAGATGACTTGTATATCTCAAGTCGAAGGAAACTTGCACTCGTGCTACAGCAAAAACTTCACAAACATATATATATATATATATATATATAGAGAGAGAGAGAGAGAGAGAGAGAGAGAGAGAGAGAACCATATGAAGTCTTACAGCGAGTCACTCCAATGAACTAGTTACCATAACCAGCATTCATGTTTAACTCTTGATATCCCAATGTCTCTAGCCAGTGAGAAAATAGCTGCTTAGCAGAACCAAGAAGTATAACCCGTGTTAATCTTACAGAATTGATGATGTCCAAATGCATCAATTCGATGACTAGGGAAATTTTAATATATTCATAATTACACATATAGAGATAATCACTAGTTGCGATCCAATCACAAATTCTCTCATGCTATAAATTATATTACAGACATTCATTAAATAAGTTTAAGACAATCAAACATATAATATACACTCAAATAGTGAATTTATATTTATCAAATAAATAGAAAAAATCGTAAGGTGATTGCCTTAAGACATCCCTCAAATTCTAACACTTAGATCCATTTTAAAAGTCTAAGTTGAGACTAAGACTAGGTCTTGGTCTTGGTTAAGACGGGATCTAATTTATAAATTTATTTTATTTTATTATGTGATAACTCTATTTTGTAGAAAATTTTATTATTTGGACTAACACACTTTTGCAGGAGTTAAATGTAAAAAATAAACAACGAATGAACAATATTGAGGATGCCTTGGCTGATTGGAGGTGCCTCGGCTAAGGCACTGGAGGCACCTCGGATGTATGGAGGCACCCCAGAGCGGATAAGCATCGAGGATAGAACTTCAATGCTGGAAGCACCTCAAGTTGTAGCATCGGAGACACCCTCAGCCAGATGGAGGTGCCTCCAAGTGGATAAAAGTCGACACTCTCAAAGATGACAACTTTAATGGAGCCGCTCCAGAGACATTGGAGGCACTTCCAATACCCTATAAAAGGAGGATTTGGCCAGTGCATTCTACACAACTTTCATACAAGCTTCTTTAATCATTTTGTTGCACCATCCTCTTGCTACCACTCTGCCACAACTCTACTACGCCCAACTATTGTAGTCAGAGTGACACCGACCTCAAGCTACGATATTCAATCTACTAAAGTGTTGGTAACGTTTTAAAGTTATTTTTATTGCATGTGTAGTTTGTTACACTTTCTTCTTTTTGTAATCGAGATTCGATTGTTTAGTGGATTTCCCATCGGATACATCCCAAAGGAGTGTGGGCCTTGGAGTAGGAGTCGTCGAAGGCTCCAAACTAATTAAAATCAAAAGCATACTCATTTTCAGCTATGTTTTATTTTCTTAATCTTTCTGTTGTGCATTTAGTTTTCAACTATTTTAAAAAATGAAAAAGAAATTTTTTTTAAAACGTGATTCACCCCCCCCCCCCTCCAATCTCATGTTCTATACGATCCTACAAAAAGAGCTTGATCAATTATAAATAGGAAGTAATTAATTCGAAAATATTCTTTAAAAGACTGGGTTACCTCTTCATTGTTAATCTTATCAAATTATTTTTTTCTTTGAATGATGAGTTTTTCTTAAAAATAGGTTCAATTCTCATTTCACTTGCAATATGTTCAACTTCAATCAATGCTTGATCAAATCTAGATTCTCTAAACTCTTGGAGAGAAGAAATAAGTCCCTTTAACTATCTAATAGCAACATCAATATCCATATTTTATACTTAGAGAAACTTACAAACAATGTTGATCTCATATAGCAACTTGTACCAAATAACCATTCTAGACACGAACTCAAAATTCTCAAGTTCAAATAATGTCAAACCTCCCAACTTCACTCTTTATTTTTTAGCCATCAGAAATGTTTGCCAAATCAATTGAAGCATTCATATTTTCAAAGTTTGATCTTTTATGGGCTTCACACTTTCAACACGGATTTCCCATTGTGTTTGCAATAATGGCTTGACCGTAAGACCTTGTACATGATCTTTGAAGATTTGCCACAGCTTGGTAGAAAAAGAACATAATGAATATATGCATTGTATAACACCAAAAAAGGATATTGCTTTAGGGAAACATTTCACCATATCACATAATGGAGATTAATACTGTGGCGTCCACATGGAATGTAGAAATCTCTAGGATTAATTTCAAGTAATCTACTCTATATACCCTTGTGTTTTTCTTTCATATTAGATCCATTGTCATATTCTTGACCTCTTATATTATCATTGTCAAGCTCGAGATTACTCAAAGTATTTTTAAGCACTGTAAAAAACCCAAGCCCTAAAGTTTCATTAATTTTCAAAAAAATCCAATCTAAATTTCCTCAACCGCTATTGCATTTTCTGAATCATCCACACATCTAATTACAAGGGGCATATGCTCTTCGTTGTAGGTCCACATTAGGTCAACTAGAAGGGAGTGAATAGTCATAAAAAAAAGTTAGACAAATCTCTTGCTTTCGAGCTTAGCAAGAATACAATATTAATTAAACAAAAATAACATAAAAATAGAAAGTAAGAAGGCTAGAGTTTACTTAGTTATAACCTAGATGGTTGTTAATCTAAGACAATTTAAAGCTCATTAAAAAACTCCTTCGTTGAAGGTGGAGAAGTCTCTTACATACTTTGAAAGCTCAGGAATTACTAAAAAGATTAATACAATGCTTGTTGATTAATTCCTAACTCCATAGGACTTTTTATAGCCTCGTAGAAAAAGTTATTATTACTTAGAGATGCCTTGAAGGGGATCCAAAGTGCCTCTAAAAGGATAAAAGTTTATCCTCTTCTCAACGGTAGCCTAACGGCTACTGTTCATTAGAGGTGCCTCTATAGAAGCTCTAGGGCACCTCCAATAGAAATGTGAGGGTGCCTCCAGTCTCCAGTAGCGCGCCTCCATCAAATCCAGCAGGGTGCCTTCTTCTCCAAGTAGGGTGCCTCCTTCTAGAGGCGCAAGGCCACCTCCATGATCCTTGGAGGCGCCTTCTCTCCGGCAGTTGGCAGATCCAAAGTCAACTTTGGAGTTGACTTATTTATTCTTCGCGTGGGTGATGTTATGGTCATCTAAAGTTGATCTCACCCAAACTCAACTTCGACCTTCTCCTCGAGTAGGCTTCCTCTCTGACTTCTCGTCCCTCGAAAGCCCTGCATGTGTCATTCTCATCCACCAGAGTACTCTTCCATAACTTCTCATCTCTCGGATGTACCGAGCATGTTGACTCTCTTTTCGTGTCATCCTTCTTGTCTGTTACGTTTTCCACTCGACTTCTTATGTTCCTAAGTCCCTGCACACTTAGACACAAAGCATAAAAAATGTAGAGCCTAACTTAACTTGGTTGATCACATCAAAACCAATCCGGGATACTTACACTCATGACTCACATCTGGAGTGCAATCAAGCTTGGTAGTGAAATACTTTGCATGTTTAATTTTTGTAACAATTGAACTTCTTACTTCAGTCATCAATATCTGTATCAATTCATTTTGGATTTTGGGTCCAAGATAAGTGTAATGAATATATCTTTCTTGAACACGCTGAAGGTGCTCCTCCATTATTGGATTAAATTCAACAATCATTTAAATTAGCTAAAAAAGATTCCATTATTCTCAATATAAAGCTTCTCATTATCTCTCCAAAGTGCCAAGTTATTTTTCACATTTTTTTTTGCACAACTACAATTATTCTCTTTAATACTTATTTTCAATATTATCTTTCCTTGTTAATTACTATTTGCATATTTTCATCAATTGTTTTTTTTCTTTTGAAGTATTCGTTCTAACTCAATCCAACTAGTCATGCAATCAATATGATCTTTACTAGTTTCATGAAGATTAAGACATTGACTGATATTCTTCCAATCTTTATATCCTTCGTCAACCATATGACCAAGTTTCATTGTGTCTAAATGTGCAGGAGCTTAGGAACACAAGAAGTCGAGCGAAAGACGTAGCTAGCGAGAAGAGTGGCACGGGAAAGGAGTCGACGGGCTCGGAGCATCCGAGGGACGGAATGCTACGGAAGAGTACACCGATGGAGGAGAAGAACGTGCGTGACATTCGAGGAATGAGAAACCGAGGAGGAAGTCTGCTCGAGGAGAAGGTCAGAAGATGAGTCTGGGTGAGCCCAATTCCGGACAAATTTAAATCACCTAGACGATTGGAGCGGCGAAAGAGCAAATGGAGCTGTTGAAGGTGCCTCCAACGCTGCTGGAGGTGCCCTCATGCCTTTCTGTAGGAAGGCGCCTTCAACAGGGTTGAGCGCGCCTTCAACCACCCATAGAAGGCACCTTAGACTGGGTAAAATGCAATCATTGGCGAAGATGAAATCTTATCATCGCTTGCTTCACTGGAGGCGCCTTCTCCTTGTTGGAGGCACCTTCCAGCATCGGATAAGATTTTTCAGGGGCTATACAAAGACCCCTGGACCTAGAAAATAGTTAATCAATTCTTGTATTCATTTCCCAGCACATTTTTTAGTGTTCAACAAGTGTAATAGGCTTCTCCGCCTACACAAAGGAGATCTTTTCAGTGCTTTCTTCTATCTTAAATTAACAACCACCTAGGTTGTAACCAAGTAACTCTTTAGTATTTTTAATTTATTAGTTGTTTAATTTCCTTTTTATAAGTGTGCTACTAATCTAAGTTGAAAGATCAAGAAAGGTTTTTGTTTTATTTCTTCAACAGGCAATTCACCCTCTTGCCGGCCCAACCTGTTTCAACAAGTGGTATAAGACCCAGAACGTCTCAGAAGGACTGACCGCTGACTGAAGCACTGAGACGATGGTCAAACCGAGCATCTACCTGTTGAAGTTCGAGGGAGAATTCGTGTTATGGAAGAAACGCATGAAGGTATTTTTTAAAACTGATTTTAAAATTCTTTTGATAATTAAATATGGTTTTATAGCTCCCAAAGACCCACAAGGAAATGAAAATGAAGAATACCAATGGATCAAGAAGGAGCAAGCAAACTTCATAGCGAATAGACGAGCCAAGTTCCACTTACTCAATGTACTTCCACCCTAGGAAGTAAATCGGATCGGAGATTACGAATCAACAAAGGAATTTTGGGAGAAGTTCCTGGAGCTACATGAAGGAACTTCCGAAGCAAAGCTCGTGAGCCGAGACCTGCTCCAGAACCAACTAACGAACCTTCGGATGGAAAAAAGTGAAACAGTTGCACATCTGCACTCGAGGATCAAAGAACTCATCATCGGACTCACGAATCTCAGAGAAAAGATAACGAACTGAGATTTATTAAGGTACGCTTTAAATGCATTTCCTAGGACACCCGAGTGGACCTCTATAGTCGACTCATTTTATATATCTAAAGACCTCAAAGTTAGTTCATTAGAAAGTTTATTTTCCACCTTTGAACTTCACGAATCTAGATATGCAGAGTTGAAAAAGGAGCCTAATCAGAATATTGCTCTGAAGGTAAGAATGGATAATCCAGACTCCGAAGTGTCAATTGATGAAGACGAAGCAACCCTAATGGTAAGAAACTTTAGTAAATTCATTAAATCTAATAAATTCAAGTCACGGATAAAAAAGATTTAAGAAACAAAAGGAAGATTCAATGTTACAACTGATAAGAAGAAGGGCACATCAAGGACGACTGCCCCAAAATGAAGACCAACAAGATCAAAACTCAAGAATTTAAAGGCAACATGAGATGAATCTTCATCCTCCGAGTCCAAGATCGAAGCCTATATCAAACTAGCCCTAATGTAGACCATCAAAAAGAAAATGAAAGCAGCTCAGAGATGAGTATCGATGAAGGGGGAGGGTCATCAGAAGAAAGCTACGATGAAGGGGAGTATCAAAACACGAGGTAAGTGAGGTACGTGCACTATCCCCCAAACAATCTTTTGAATTCATAAAAATACTTTCTAAAAATTTGTGCAAATTAGAAAAAGAAAATTTAATTTGAAAAGATAATTAGCTAATGCATGTCCACTAGAATTATTTGATAATTTAAAATTAGAAAATAAAAAATTAAAAACACAAATAGAGAAATTGAAAGATTACCATGCATATTCTAACTACACTCAACCAAAGTTTAGAAATCATAGTAGAATCAATTGGTACATTAGAAATCACCAGGGACAAATCAGGAAAATTCTAAAAAATAATGTACCTCCCAAATTTTTACTAAATTCAGTAGGTAGGAACCTATATTGGGTTCGAAAATCATTTTTAGACTAAACTCTAATTTTTCTTAATTCTTAGGATAGAAATTATCACAATTAAAAAAATAATTTTTTGTCTATCTTTGAAAAATATTAGCTTACTAGTTATTATTATTACGTAACCCTAGAAAAGTGTTGCAATTTTTTTAAAAAATTTTTTAAACTATTTTTTCCTATTTTTTTGATGTGATCAAAAGGAGAGAAATAAGTACAAGTTCAGGGAAAGTCAGGATTTAAAATTTTGTACTTATTTGTTTGCAAATTTTTACTTATTTCGCAAGCAATTTGTTATCACTTTTGCTATCATGTTTATTTTATTATATTTTTACCCTAACTTTAACTTGGGTTGATATACATCAAAAAGGGAGAGATTGTAAGTACTCCGGGGTAGTTTTGATATTGTAAACTAAGTTCAGTTAGGTTATGGTGTATTTGATCCTTGTGTCTAAGTGTGCAGGAGCTTAGGAATATAAGAAGTCAAGCAAAAGATGTAACTAGCAAGAAGGGTGGTACGAAAAAGGAGTCGATGGGCTCGGTGCATTCGAGGGACAAAATACTATGGAAGAGTACACCAGTGGACGAGAGGAATGTGTGCGGTAATTGAGGGATGAGAAGCCAGGGAGGAAGTCTGCTCGAGGAGAAGGTTGGAAGATGGGTCCAGGTGAGCCCAATTCCGGATGAACGAAATCACCCAGACAATCGGAGCAGCGAAAGAGCAAATGGAGCTGCTGAAGGTGACTCCAACATTGCTGGAGGCGCCCTCGCTCCTTCAACAGGGTTGAAGGCGCCTTCAACCACCCATGGAAGGCACTTTCAACCCTTTAAAGGAACCTTAGACTGGGCAAAATGCAACCGTTGGTGAAGATAAAACTTTATCTGTGCTTGCCTCGCTGGAGGCCTCTTCCACCTTGTTGGAGGCACCTTCCAGCATCAGATATGATTTTCTAGGGACTATAAAAAGACCCCTAGACCTAGAAAATAGTTAATCAACTCTTGTATTCATTTCCTAGCACATTTCTGAGCGTTCAACAAGTGTAATAAGCTTTTCTGCCTACACGAAGAAGATCTTTTCAGTGCTTTCTTCTGTCTTGGATTAACAACCACCTAAGTTGTAACCAAGTAACTCTTTAGTGTCTTTAATTTATTAGTTGTTTAATTTCTTTTTATAAGTGTGCTACTAATTTGAGTTGAAAAATCGAGAATGATTTTTGTTTTATTTCTTCAACAGGAAATTCACCCCGCCTCTTACCAGCCTAACCTGTTTCAACAGAATACACTAACTATCTTCTATCACCTTTCTCACCATTTGGCAATTGCCTCTTATAATGCCATGGATTAAAGTGTCTTCTGGTATTATCAAGAGGAAACAAAATACCATAATCTTGTCTAGAACCTCTTTCAACTTGAAGGTCCCAAATATTTTGAATTTGGTCATAATTTCCTAGATTATCAACATTTAAATGAAACAAGATCTCTTGATTTATATCTTCATCCCTAGCATTTTCAGGCATATTGACTTCACCTTTATCATTTTCAGATTATTTTAGGTTTTCATTGTGAAGTTCATTCAATTCACTATATTCTGATCATTCAACTTATTATCAGTGTCATCCTGATTCACTTGTTCTACTATTTTTGTTTGCACTGCTCTTTGATTGTTAGTACAATACTTATTCAGACTTCTTGCTTGGCTTTGAATTAAAGCCTTTTCCTTTTGTTCTTTCTTCTTTTTTCCTACTCCAGATAATTGTTTTCTTATAGGAGATATATTTGCTAAAAGCTTAAATGTTAATCTACACCAACAATTCATAGATTAAAATAGTTCTAACATCTAAATATAGGAAAAATTCACCAAATAATAATACATGTAAATACCATTATGCTAAATCATAGTCATATTTTTATATAATCTTAAAAACTATGGTGGGCTTAAACAAAGAATTTGAAGATTTTATACAAATGCCATTGTGTGTAAAATGAGAAAGCACCACATCATTGCTACAAGTACATCCACTTCAATCGAACTAGATTATAGACTTCCAAACAAATTCAATCACAATGGTCAAACTCAAAAGAGTCAACTATGTTAACCTCTGCTATTTTTGCAAACTATCAATTTGTTTCAGCCGAGAGCCTTTGTTTATTTTTCATTTTTCTTTTTTACATTTGAAATAATTTTTTTCTAAGTAACGACTGAAGTACAACTAATAAGATCGTTTGTGTCATGAAACGATATCAAAAGAATTTAAGTATTGAACCCCTTCTAACTACACTAATGCAATATAAAAATGACTCAAGTCATCTCCCAACGAATGCAATGATAGAATGGTAATTTAGGATCACTTATTATTCATATTTTTGGGGGTTTTAATATGGAAATGGGGGTTATTGGTTTTTGTGATTCTAAATCTAACAAATGAAAAGCAAAACAAGTAGGAAACTAATCTAATGCTTGAATAAAATTTAACTAAGTGTCAACAATTAATTACAACGCATTGTCACTCTACGCTATGAGTTTCACCATCAACACAATTAAACTAAGGAAGAAAATAACAAAGCATTAAATGAAACCTAATCTAGTAAATGAAAGACAATGCAAGTAATGAGAGCTAAGTCTAACCTAACTACAATCGCAGAAAATAAAAGACAACATGAAGTAAAACATCAATGAAACTAAGCATAGAATGAAACCTAGAGCATGTAATGAAACCTAAGCTAATCTCTCCTAATTACATTCAATCAAACCTAGAACTTAAAGAAATTAGAAGAATACGACAAATCTGTAGGATCGAAAAGAATTTAGATATCTCTATAATGGTATGATATTGTCCACTTTAGGCCTAAGCCCTCATGGTTTTGCTCTTGGGTTCTACCCAAAAGGTCTCATGCCAATGGAGATATCTTTTCTCTTATAAACTCATGATCTTTCCCATGTATTTTCAATGTGGGACTATATGTGCAACCTTGCAACCCCAATAATCCCCCCTCAAACAAAGGACCACAGGCTTCCCATGTCCGATCCTCGACCCACCAGGTCTTCCTGCCCCTCAGTCCACCCGACCTACTAGGACTTCCTTGCCTAGTTACAACTAGGACTTCCTGCCTGGCGTCTGGTCCTCTTTATTTGAACATAGGAGTCCCCACTTTCTTTATTCAAGGTTAATATTGCACCCACATAGCTCAATCAGACCATAACTCTTGTGCACAATCAGCGGTTAAAACTTCTGGTAGTCTAGGCTCTGATACCAATTGTAGGATTTAAAAGAATTTAGATATCTCCACAATTGTATGATATTGTCCACTTTGGGCGTAAGCCCTCATGATTTTTCTCTTGGGCTCTACCCAAAAGATCTCATGTCAATGGAGATATCTTTTCTCTTATAACCCCATGATCTTTCCCATGTGTTTTCAATGTGGGACTATGTTTGCAACCTTGCAACCCCAACAAAATCAAGAATTAAACAAAGTTAAATTCATCAAATTAAGCTTAAGTAATGGTTAAAACAATTCATCAAACACGTTGTGTGCATGAAACTATCTAAGCAAAACAATTCATCGAACACATTATGTGCATGAAACTATCTAAGCATGGTACATGCAATTCAAACATAGAAAATCAAGTTCAATACAAGCATTCAACCATAATTAATAAACATGAATAAAACTAAGTTACCACTCCACAATCCACGCTCAACTTTCAATTCTAAAGACTACCCTTTCTAGGAATTATATAATAATTGCACAAAATAATTAAACACTTACAGTGATCTCCCGTAGATCTGCAATCGGTGATGGTAGGACTTACTGTCGGAAGAACGATTACAAAATCGGAAAGCTCTTTATAATTCACAAACCAAAACCCTCTCTAATGGATATTCTCCTTCTCTGCAAGACACATAGTCTCCGTAGAATTCTGACAGCACTTCTGTTGTGCTTCGATTTTATTTGCGTACACAACACAACAACCTTTTCCTAATGGATGCACTCCTTTCTCGTCATACACCAATTGCCTTGGGCACTCTTTTATATAGAGGAAGATGACTCTTCCTCTACCTCCATTAATGGAGGAAGGTGAAAGGGTTGGAAGATAAAGGGGAAGAGGCACCCTTTCACCTTCTTAACACCAACATCTCCCACTCATCCAAGGCAATCCTTAAAGGTTAACCGGTCACATAGACCATGTCAGTCACACAGACTACAAGGTGATCATGTCACAATGCCAACCCCAAATATTAATTAGTCACAAAGACCAATTAAGTCATGTAGACTATTTGACGATCAAATCACGAAGTTCAGAGAAAAATTAATTAGTCACAAAGACTAAGGGGGTGTTTGGTTAAATGATGGGAATGACTATGAGTATGAGTTTGATAGTAGGGTGGAATGGGAATAGGAATAGAAATGAAACCCTTCAAGCTATATGGGTTTGGTTGATTCCCATAAATCTAGTAATCATTCCCAAAATGTCATTCCCAAATCCACAATCCAAACACTATCTTTTACTATCATTCCATTCCCTCATTCCCAAACCCATCAACCAAACACTCCCTAAATAAGAACATTCATTCCATACATTAAGGAAAATGATTCGTGCGACAGGAAGCACACTAAATAATTATTGCTAAGAAGATTGTTACACCTTACATAGCTACTCTTTGAGCGATCAATGCTAACAAAGTTGTTACACTTTACTTAGCCGCTCTTCTAAATGAATTAGAGGCACTCTCATTATGACATATAGCCTCTCTCCTGGCAGAACATATCTGTTACCTAGGAAATATCCAATCTCCCAATGGCACACAACCATTATCTAGGAGATATCCATGTCTTGTTATTTACCCAGATTAAATAATCTTTATTTACATCAATATGAACATCTTTAATTCCTCATAATGACTATTATGTCAAGAGCATGTTCCATATTCAATATTCACAATAATTTATATACATAACAGAAATGGGTTGACCAGTGAATAACATTAAAAGATGCAAATATATTTAATCTTCCTTTTTAGCTAGAATCTATTCATTTTAAATAGTCATTTTCCTAGTTATGCTTTATAGACTAAATCATCCAGAACCAATAGGAAATATGCTAAAGTAGCAGACACTGATTATAACTTCAAGTAGACAGCTAAATAGTCAACTTAGGGTAAAATTAAGATTAACTTATAATCTCAAGGGTCTCACATAGTACAGAAGTAGGGATCCATTCTCCTACTACCCTTCTTGTCGCCATATAACATGCTACGACGTTATTCTATTTACTAAAAAGAGCGCATATTTTTCTCAAATTTTAACATCGTATAGATTTCGATCTAGACATATCTAATGTCTAATCCTGAATTCAACATATGAATTCTAATTTGGCCGTTAAACAGATTCAGTAAATGGTGGGTACATTTACTCTGATCATTACATAAATGATATCATCTTGATACAATTATCAAGGTGACCTTAACTTATAGGTATGTCTCTATTCATAGCTACATAAATTATCCCATAAGTAATGGTCTTACCTCTGTTTATACTTAACAAATAGAGATTTGTCCATGTGAGTGGATCAATCTCAATCTGGCAACATGCTCATCGAGACTTTAATCCAAAATGTAACAATGTATACACTGAATAAATCATGATATTTTACAACATGTTACATTTTACGAAGTCACAAAGACTCCTCATATCCTTGAAATGACTCTTTAGTCAATGGCTTAGTAAAAGGATCTACAAGTATAGTGTGTATAGGAATATACTCAAGAATTATCATTTTCTTATCCACAATATCCCTTACAAAATTATGCTTAATTCTATATGCTTGCCTTTGCTGTGATACTTGGGATCCTCAGCCTGACCATTACAATACACTGTAATAGGATTCCCACTATCCTCGGCAATCTTTAAGTGCTTCAGGAACCTTTTCAACCAGACAGATTGTTGCACAACTGATGCGCAAGCCACACAACTTCCATTATCGACAAGGCTACACAAGCCTAGCCATATAGCTTCTATTGTTGACAAGGCTACACAAGCCAAGCCACACAACTTCCATTGTCAACACGGCTACATAAACTTGCATCTTGCTATTTCATGAGATGGCGCCATCATTTAGCAAGAAGGTATAGCCAGATGTGAATTTTTTATCATCAAGGTCTCTTGTCCAATCCACATCTGTGTAGCCACTTAGGCTCATCTTAGATCCTTGAAAACACACATAATCAGTTATCTTTCTGAGGTATTTTAATATCCTTTTCACCACTTTTCAGTGTCTTGATCTTGGATTTGACTAGAAATGACTAACTAAGCCAACACCATAACTTATATCAAGATAAGTACACAACATAGTGTACATCAAACTACCAATAGAATTGGCATATGGTATTACCTTCATTTTGGCTATTTCTTTAGGAGTCTTGGGATATAATGTTGCAATTTGACATATTGAAGTGTTGTAGCATCTTAGCGATATAAGCCTCTTGAGACAATCCTAAAAGTCTTTTTGATCAATCTTTCATGATCTTCACTCCTAAGATGTACTCAACTTCTCTTAAAAAATAATACCCTCCATTTGGGTATATCCTTTTGCAACTAGTCGATCTTTGTATCGATAAATTGATCGATCTGCTTTCCTCTTGATTTTGAGAATCAACTTATTCCCAATAGCCCTTCGACCCAGAGGAAGATCAACTATAATCCCAAACTTGATTCTTTCTCATCGATTCCATCTCTTCAACCATTGCAACTTTTCATATTTTTCTCTAACTCTACATCCCAATGCTTCCTATTGAGGTTTATCATCGTCAATTGGAAGTGTTATCAATGTCTTATTCTCAATATCAAACCTCTTCTTAGGTTTGATTTTACGAACACTTCTTCGTAAGTTAGGTTGTTGAGAAGTCAACTAATGACTCGGCATATCACTCTCACTCGGTTGACTAGACTCAAGCATCCCTTTTGACACCTCTCTTGTTGATAATATCTCATCCTCCTCAAATAGAGGAACTTTTTTATCAATATCACCTCTGATGGGGAACTCTATTTCGAGAAAAGCACTACAACAAAAACTGCAAACGACAACACCCCAACGACAACGGTTTTAAGAGAAAGCGTTGTCTTTGAACTCCCCATTAAATATAAAAGACAACGGTTTTGGCAAAACTGTTGTCATTGAGCGATTTTTTTTAAAACGACAACACTTTTTACAACGGTTTTATAAACCATTGTCTTTATCCGTATTTTTAGCGGCTACGACAACAGTTTTGAAAAAACCGTTGTAATTGAATTTGGTCATTTCCCCCCTTCGATTTTTTCCTTTCCCTCGCTGTTTTCTTTTCGGCGCCGTGTTTTCGCGTTCCCAAACCTAAGCCATTTATCTTTCCCTCTCCTCATACGACGTTGTGCTCCTTCTCGTTTCCTGGTGAGCGGAGGCGTTCTCCAATGGGCTGCCGAAGATCCAGACGCACGGGAGGGAGAAACTAGAGAACGGGATCTGCCATGACGACAGCGCGCCACCGGTGAAGGCGAAGACCATCGACGAACTGCACTCCCTGCAGAAGAAGAGGTCGGCGCCGAGCACCACCACTACTTGACACCGACCATCAGCGTCAGCGACAGCGCCCTCAAGTTTACCCATGTCCTCTACAACCTCTCCCCGGCCGATATCTGCTCTCATCTCCTCTTCATCACTCAAATCATCACATTTCATTCTCATTGAAAGAATCACGAATTCCTTGTAGAACTCTACGAGCAAGCCATAAAACATGAATATGGATCATTCATAACATCGACCAGAGCCTTGGCTACCTTGTCCGGCGTGAAGACTGGTCGTTCGCCGAGGGACAAGCGCGTTGTCAAGGATGAAACCACTGCCAATGAGCTTTGGTGGGGAAAGTAAGTCCACACAACTAATTCATGATCCTTCCATTGATGGTTCCTTCTCAAAATGTATGTTCACTATTCATGCAGAGGCTCACCGAACATAGAGATGGATGAGCACACCTTCCTAGTGCACAGGGAGAGGGATGTCGATTACCTCAACTCTTTGGATAAGGTACATATGCACATCAAGTGTTTGATGTAATTCCTCATAGATCCTAATAAGGTACATATGCACATCAAGTGTTTGATGTAATTCCTCATAGATCCTAATATGCCATCTGAATGATACAAGGTATTTGTGAATGACCAATTCCTCAACTGGGATCCCGAGCATCGAATCAAAGTTCAAATTGTCTCTGCAAGGGCCTATCATTCCCTGTTCATGCACAACATGTAAGTGAAAAATACTACTAATAAGAATGCTAAAGATGCTCTTCAATTCTACAGTTCGACAGTTATCCAGATAAGTCATCTTTGCGTTGGTTCTGTTGATCTCTAGTAGTGAATCATAGTTGTGTTAGTAGCAGGCTGGATCATACATATGCATATATTAGTGTTAGTGAGATAACTAGCTCCTCTTTCTCTCCTTAATGCCAAGGGAAAACATGTAAATTAGAAGAAGAAAAACTCTCTTTTGCAAGAAATAATTGGAAGGATCGCAGGTGCATCCGTCCTACGCCTGAAGAATTGGAAGAAAAACCCAAATTATTTTTATTTGTGAAGATTACCAATTGAAACCTTTCAATCACCGAGTTCCTAGTCATATGGAGTGTTTCATTGAGGCATCTATAGCATTTCAAACTATGCATTTTGAGCATGGGATTTAAAACAGAGATAGACTACCTTATTCCACTGTCTTCTTCGAAGGTGGTGGAAATTGCTTAGAGATGCTAGAACTACATTTTCATGTAAAGCTCATCTTCCAACAAGGTAAATTCATTTCTCTAGCATATCAGCAAGATTTGCCTGCAAAATCTTGAAATTTCGTTACACTTCACCCTCTCACACTTATCCATTCAGAAACTTTGATCTTTATATTTATATGTATAGTGTTGTCGAGCTCCATTCTATTTTAGTTTTCATAGAATTGTCAATAAAGTGGAAACATCGCATTTGATCGAATGCGACATGCAACTGAACTTGTCCATTATTCGTTTTTTTTCGAATTTAGGTGCTACTTGCTAGATAGTGGCACAAGCATCATCCTTGTTTCTATGCTTTTCTGCAAGATTTGCTAATGATTGTATTTCTTTCTTCCATGCTAATTTTTATATATCAGTTGTTGAAATTATCAGTAATTGGATCTACATCAGTTTGGAAACTTTCTATAGGCAGATCAAGTTGGTATATTTGAGCCAAATGATGCCATTACATTGGAATGTTTTTTCTCTAAGAAATCCTTTTTTCCTTCTACTAAATTTCTAAATATCTTTCCTTTCCTCTTTCTTTTTTTTTCTTGATGAAGTTTTGATCCGCCCAAAGAGGTTTACTGGTTATACAAGACTTGCCATTGTTGTTGTTATTGAAATTCTGGTCCGATTTACAACTAGAATACGTAATGCACTATTGCCTTGGGCTGAAACGGATCTCTTTTGCTTCACAATTTACAATGCTGGCTAGTTTCCATGTAATCGATACACACACTACATGACTACCTCCACCAGCATTGATCTTAATCTTGATAGGAAAGAAATGGTCATCCTTGACACACAGTATGCCGGGGAGATGAAGAAGGTTTGTTTGGTGTGATGCACTATCTAATGCCTAAAAGAAACATTCTCTCCCTGCACTCTAGCAACAATATGTGCAAAGATGGTGATGTTGCCCTCTTCTTTGGACTATCAGGTAAGTGTTGGTCACACTACTTCCACATTCTTCCATTCTTTGGATTCAGCAAAATCACAACTTGTTGCTCATTTTCTTCTCAAAATTCAAACTTTATTTTCCTAATTGTTGTGAATTTGGATCCCAGTACTGTTATCCAGGTATGTGGCTAACAGATTTGACAAGGGCAAGGTATGAAGTGAGGGAGAAGACATGCACGAGGAAGGTATCCATTTCCGTCCACTTGCTTCCATTCTTCTAAATCTCATGCTCTGATATTTGTTTCATCTTAATTTTTAACATTTTCTACCTTTTTTGATTGCTTTCACTGCTGCTGTGCTGCATGATAGTATTCGATCATTTTCTTCTATTGTTAATTTTGACAATATTCCTTAGCTTGGTTTTCCTTCATTGTTGCATGTCTTTAATGCAGCATGTCTTTGTTGGCCCTTTCGAGCGGGTCCACGTATGTTATGTTCCATTGGTGCAGTGGCTCGCTCTCTAATTATTGTTCATTTTTCCCCTCTTGATCACCTTGAAATATCTATATCTATTCTAGCAATTACATCGGTATTATATTTTCTATTGAGAAACATTTATTTAGTATCTATTTATTGGTTTTGAACAGAAGAAGAAGAGGCGAAGAGGGTTGAAGGGAATGGCGAGTATGAACTCGGATTCAGAGTGAAGGGGAATAAGAAGGGACAATTTCGTTTTGTTTTTTTCTCCCTTTTTTCTTTGATATAGTTTTTTTTTTCTTTTGAATTTGGATTTTAATGTGAGTAGTTGTCAATGGTAATATTTGACATATTCTCAATTTTCTCAAATAATTTCTTTTATTTGACTTTGCTTCTTCATTACTGATTTTTTTAACTAATATAATCTGGGTTTGTTAACAGTTCATGAAAACAATTTACTCCAACGAAGAAATTGACGAAGTGCGATCTGAATGGGCGGATTGCGTACTAGACTATATTCATTACTAGGTATAAATTACTAGACTTCAAAAGATGGTTGAACACTTTGTTTGTGACTCCATGACTTATTGATTTTGATTCCTTAGTGCTAATAATTTGTTTGTTCACAGCTAGCTATCTCCTTTGCTCAATACTTCATTCTTGCATTTCTACCATGAGCAGAATTAGCTGACATTTCCCTTATTTATTGCCTCTCTTTGTGGTCCAAAATTAATAATGGCTGAGTTGTGTGAGTAGCTTATTTAGTTTTTTCGAATTATGCAAGGACTGATAATGTGGAAGTTATCTCCTTGTGAATTGTTAGATGATGACCTTTTTGTATCTTATGAGTTGCTCTACAAATTTCTTGTTTGTACTCTCCTTATGATTTTCGTCTATATGTCATGACTTAATCTTGTTTTTCCTCCTATAATTTATTATTTTTTCTTGTTTGTACTCTCCTTATGTCAATTTGTAGCTCCTGGCAACTTGTTACTTGCAAAATGGAAAAGCATATTATGCCTACCAGGTCTCAAAGGTAATGCAGTCTGGAAAATGGCACAGAAAATTGCATGAATATTTTGTTTCAAGATGTTAATGGATGTAATGTGCTTTGCATGAATTCTATTGATCTTGGATGATAGTTCACTTAAATATTGTTAGCTGCATGTAGTGCTAATTATTTAATAAACTATGCTAAGCTTGGTATCACTGCTCCTAGTAGATTCCATGTACTGTTATTCTCTAATAAACACCTCTTTTTGTTTCCTTCATTTGGTTTGTTTTTGCCTTCTATGCACTATAGATTGGTTAATTACATTCTCCTTTTGGAATTCTGGAATTTGATAAGTTTTGTTAAATTTTCTCTTGCAGGTCGGGCAATTCGTGAGGCTTGAGTTTTTTTTATGCAAGAAGTGAGCTTTGTTAGGATGTAGCTTGCCTTGCTAATTTGTAAATTAAAAGCCATATGGAGAACAGCAAATGGAAAACATGTGATTTAATGTATATGGAGAGTAATGGAAAACATGTATATTTTGATGAGTAACAACTCATTTTGTATATTTTTGTATATGTGGCTACAAGATGAATTATATACGGATGTTTATTTTGGATTTAATGTAGTAAATATTTAGTTTTGCATTAGTGGTTTGCTTATAGTAAAATAAGATTGGTTGTTTGGTATTAATGAACATTAAAGACAACAGTTAAAAATGTTGTAAAAACTAGGTAAACCACAACAAAATTTTTTTGTAAAAAGTGATAAAAGACAACGGTTTTATCCGTTGTAAAATATATTAAAACTGTTGTAAAAAAAATAAATGTGTCAAATATTATCTACCACAACAGTTTATATCTGTTGTAAAAAATGTCTACCACAACGGTTTATTTCTGTTGTTAAAATTATCTACCACAACGGTTTTAAAATGTTGTCGTATCCTTCGTAGCCAAATTTTGGGCATATAAACAACAACAGATAAAAACCGTTGTCAAATATCTACAAAGACAACGGATTCAAAACCGTTGTCGTAGGGCAATACATTCTACAACACCCTCAGTTACAACAGTTTTTTAACCCTACGACAACGGATAATATCCGTTGTCGTTTGCAGTTTTTGTTGTAGTGAAGTCACATCTCTCGAATCTATTTCGGAGATGTTCCATCTAGTTGCTCACCTATGAAAATAGAACCTTTGGAGATCTCATGATACCTAATAAAGATACATTTCTTATTATTAGGTCCTAGTTTTCCATACTTATGAGAACTCTCATGAACATAAGCAGCTGACCCCCAGGGTCTCAGATTACTTAAATCCGATTTTCTGCCTATCCAATGTTCATATTGTTGGATCGAAAAGAATTTAAAGATCATGGTTTTGCTCTTGGGCTCTCCCCAAAAGGCCTCATGCCAATGGATATATCTTTTCTCTTATAAATCCATGATCTTTTCCATGTGTTTTCAATATGGGACTATGTTTGCAACCTTGCAACCCCAACAATCCTCCCCCCTCAAACAAAGGACCATAGACTACCCACATCCGATTATCGATACCCACATGGCTCAATCAGACCATAGTTCTTGTGCACAGTCGGCGGTTAAACCTTCTGGCAGTCCGGGCTCTAATACCAATTGTTGGATCGAAAAGAATTTAAATATCTCCACAATTGCATGATATTGTCCACTTTGGGTCTAAGCCCTCATGGTTTTTCTCTTGGGCTCTCCCCAAAAGGCCTCATGCCAATGGAGATATCTTTTCTCTTATAAACCCATGATTTTTTCCATGTGTTTTCAACATGGGACTATGTTTGCAACCTTGCAACCCCAACACATATGGGGTAGATGGAACTAACTTTGAAGGTACTTTGTTAAGTATATAGGTTGTAGTTAATAATGCATCTCCCCAATAGGAGATTGTCAAATTAGCCTGCGCCATCATAGACCTAAAAATTTCAAGAAGAGTCTTATTTCTTCTTTTAGCTACCCCATTTTGCTGTCGAGTTCCAGGAATTGTCAACTGTCTAATAATCCCTCTATCATTATGTATTGTCTTGAACATATCAGACAAATATTCTCCTCTACTGTCAGTGCGCAAAGTCTTAACTTTACATTCTATTTGATTCTCAACTTCGTTCATATAACGAATGAAGCAATCCAATGCTTCAGATTTGTGAGAAATCAAATACACATGACCGAACCGAGAGAAATCATTAATAAATGTAATGAAATAGGAAGATCCATGTCTAACCTTCACATTCATTGGACCACAAATATCTGAATGAATTATTTATAATGGTGATTCAAATCTAATAGACTTACCAAATAGTTTCCTAGTTGCTTTTACAGTAAGACAATGCTCACATATAGACAAGTGAATCTTAGGCTGAGTGCCCAATAGACCCTCTCTAGCCAACCGATTCATACGTTCTTATCTTATATGTCCTAATCTAGCATGCCAAATCTCATCAATTATATCTGCATTACTAGTTAAAGCAATGTTCAAAAAACAACCTTCAATTATACAATTGGCATCTGGTTCTACTTCAATAATCATAAAATTATTTGTTAAAAAAAATCATATCTGATTAACACTAAGTCAATCTTAAGTTCAACACATTGGTTGTAAAAATTAATACAGTACCATAAATCAAGAAGACGTGTAACGAAAATAAGATTTCGTTGAATTTCAGAAGCATACAGGACATCATGTAGAAACAAAACACTACCACCACGAAGGTTGAGTTTGCAAGTGCTAATTCCTTTGACTTCAACTCTTGCATTATTTCCTATATAGATCCATTTATTGCCAACTGGTACCCGATGGTACTCAATAAATGTAACTCATTCCCGAGCTACATGGTTGGTTACTCCCAAATATATAATCCACAAAGGATAAGAATCAGCTAACAAAATTTAACTAGCAGCAAATGCCCAAGAAAAGAAGACACACATAGATTTACCTTTTTCAGCTCAGTGCACTCCCAAGCAAAGTGACCTTTCTTACCGCAATTAAAATAAGTCAACTTATTTTTAGGTTTCTTTCCAATTTTTTTTCCTATCTTCTTGATTGGGTCATGTCCCACAATAGCAGCTTCTTTCTTCTTTCCCTTCCCTTTCTTGTACCATTTCTTTTTCATGGATCCAGGTGATCCAACAGAACTGACGGCCACATAGGCTTGTCTAGAAATCCTTACGGATTCAACTCTCTCCGCCTCCAATTCTACATGGCGTGAGACGTAAGTGAAAGTCTTGATACTCTCATTGTGAGTCAGGATTTGCTTCATGGTCTCCCAAGAATATGGAAGGAAATGAATAACTGTTTGAACCTGTTGTTCATCGGTCAACTCATGACTAGCAGTTTTAAGCTCCCAAATCATGTTCGACATCTCCCTAAGGTGTTGAACCATTGAAACATTCAAACGCTTCTTGTAGCTGTCAAACCTGATTGTCAACTATCGAAGTTTGCTTAGACTTACTCCACTATATTTTTCTTTAAGGGCTACCCAGACTGCATGAGTCGAAAGATAGGACTCATACTCAAAAGCTAGGTCATCTACCATTGAACTAATCAATATGCCCTTTGTAGTGGTGTCCTTTTTCTTCCATGCCTTATAGGCATCAAGATCTCATCTATGTTGTGCAGTGGGACCATCTATAGGTTCTACCATAACTTGATTTATAGCCTCTAGAACTTCTTGTTCCTCGAGTACATATTGTATCTTGAGCTGCTAGATTTTGTAGTTATCCTCATATAATTTCTCTCTGTTATTGAGTTTAGCTATGATGTTCTTATTTGCCATGATCTAACATAAATAAACATATTATTTAGTATTCAGTGTAATTCATATGCATGCAATTTATGATTGACTCATTGTTAATTTGACTTAGTTTACAAAATCAAGTAATAACTACGTTTTCACTCATCATTTGTATGGTCGAATCAAATTAACATTGATCAATACTATTACACACATCAACTTAATTATATTCTATCATGATTTCTTTAATTAAATGAACTAATCATTTAATAAAATGAATTAATCATTTTTCATGACATCATATAAAGCAATCAACATATAAATGAACATATCATTAACATAAACACACTGCAGTTTGTTAACATATAATAAACTGACATGAACTAAATGGACTAATACTGTTCGTACATAATGACAGTAACAATAACAGAACTCTAATTAACTAGATAGGCTACTATCACTCCTACTAGGATAGATACTAGTGCAGTGGCCAACATTGTCCCTTCAACCTGAACTCATTTGGGGTAATCTCAGGTGGGATAGCTTCAGGATTCTCCATTAGATTCCCAATTGAATCCTCTTCTGGATCCTCCTCGATCATTTCTGGGTCCTCTTTGAACTCTTCAGGATCCTCTTCAGTCATATGGTGAAGTAGTTCCTCACATAATTCTGAATATGTGACACGTCCATGATGATGCCCCTAAATATAGTCTGTTATCATCCTAGGATTCTTTGGCAATGAACGTATCAAAGCCCAGATCCTTTAACTATCCAGAACTGGAAACTCTTCTCATTCAAGTTTCTAAAATAGATCATCAAGCCGTCCAATGTGTTTGTCCACTCCAAAAGCAGAATTATACTCTATCTCTTGAATTTCCTCCCTGAGTTGATTTCATCGCACTTCGCGATGAGTCAATGTGGTAATCATCCGTACCATCTAAAAAATTGAAATTAAATAAGTCAATACAAAACTGGCTCAATTCAATTAATACAAGCTTAGTACCAACATAATAAATCAAGAAAGAACAAATCTTCTCGATTTTCAGGAGTCTAAGTTGACTAACTCATTGGACCGGTTGATTGGGAATCCAGATCCTAAGCTTGGTTCTTTATCCTCGTTAGAACTAATCTAATTTGACATGGATTTATAGTACCTATGTTCTGTTATTGTTTAATCTAAGTCCATTTCAGCAAAACTCAGACTTTTTGATCAAACTCAAGTTCATTTGATCAAACCAAGGCTCATTGGTTTAAGTCTGACCAATTAGAATAAATCTAATTATTTTGATCAAATTTGACCCAATAGAACAAATTTGGTCATTTGATCATATTTAGTTCAAGCCTAATTAATCAACTCAAATCGTTTCCAATTTTGATCAAATTGGTTCAATTAAACTAACTAATGATTTAATCTAAACTGAGTCTAAGTGAACCAAATTAATCTAGCCCATTAATTGAACCAATTTTCCAATTAATTACTGCAAAAATTAATGCTACGGTATGCATGCGTTGGCAAAAAACATGCATTGATTAATTGAGACCAAAAACATAAAGTTTAACTTTATAAACCAACTATGTTTCTTGATTTCAAGATGCATGCAGTAACGAAATGTTTTATTATTATTATTATTATTATTTTCTAAAAACAAACTTTTTCTCATGAAGCACTGTGCTTCGTGTTTATCCTTCATCCGTTTTCTTCGCCGCACGATACCCATGCCATCTCAACCATTGCCTCCACACAACCACGACAGACACGGTCACTGTGTTGGGATGTATACTATAAGACTAGCTTTTGTATGAACATTTGTCTTGAAATATTTTGAAATGAGAATCACTTTGGTCAAATGTCTGTATTTTATATTTATATATATGTCAATGCAGTTGTCCATTTAATTTATATTGTAGATAACATGGTGTGTGGTGCCACACAGAAGATCATGTTATCAGTTCCTTATAATTATAAATAGTAGCTCACAACTAAGATAGATTGGGGCAAACCATTGGAACGGTTATAGTGTAATTTGATATTAGTCTGTCTTGACTATAAAATTACACTAGTACACTATGTGTGTATTGAGCAGGATCGTTTGAGGTTGTTCGATTTATACTGACTACATAAAAGAATAGAACCTCTGTTATTATGGATGTGTGTCCTCTTAATCCCTATATAATAACAAGCACATATACTTAGTATTTATTTCTTTAATTTATCAATGGGTGAGATTTATTCGTTAAATCAATAGGCCCGATGAGTTGGGAAATAGTACTGTTTATATGGTGTGTTGTTGATTATAGAAGGAATCTGTGTCCTAATTATTTAGGCTGATGATGTCCCCTTAATGAGCTCATAAGGATTATCATGTAAACCCTACAGGTGAGCTTAGTCCGGCATGATAATAAAGTTGAGTGGTACTACTCTTGGAATCAGATGTTAATTAATTGAATTGTCAGTAACTCATTTAATTAATGAGCATACGATATCTTAAACACGGGGAGATTAACACACTCATGATAAGAAGGAACTCATATTATAATATGGGATTGGTGCGGTAGTTCAATAATAACCCTTTTGTGGTATGGGTTATTATTGATGGACTTGAGTTGGGTGTTCGGGTCGAACACAGGAAGCTCAAGCCCATCAGGAGGCCTAAATCAATTCCTCCTCTCGGTCCCTGTTGTAGCCTCTATATAAAGTCTTGCATCCACCCATCTATAACTTGGTTTGGTTTAACCTGGTTTGGTTTAACAAGGTTATAGAAAGGGAGATTTTTTCTTAACAGAATTTTGTTATTTTTCTTTCCTTGTAACCGATGGAAAAGGTTATAAAAGGAGTAGGTAGTGCCCCCTAAAACCTAATTTTCTTTCTTCTCCTCCTTGTGGTCGGCGCCCCTCCCTTTCCTCCTCACCTAGGGCCGACGCCCCTCCCCTTCTCCCTTGCTAAGAGCTGGTTGCCCCTCTCCTTGCTAGGGTTGGCAGCCCCCTCCTTGCTAAGGTCGGCATCCCCCTCTTCTACTCCTTGGTGGGCGGCGGCTTGGAGAAGAGGAAGAAAAGGAAGAAGAAGAGAAGGTGCCCCATCCTAAGAGCTCCTTTTATAGCCGGCGGTTCGGAAACCGAGGAGAGAAGGAGGGTGGTGTTGTCTTGGTAGATCGTCGCTCACACGACGTCCAAGAAGAGGAGAGGAATATGGTAGAAGATTAAGAGGTCTTTAACTACAAAAAAAAGATAAAACTAGTTCTTTAATTTCACTACATAATTAGTTAGTTTTCTTTATATCGATTTTGAATACCAACACAAGAGGCCAGCGATCTTGTACTTCGATCAAGGTGTGCTTTGATCATTCAAGAACTTGCTTGATTGATCAAACACATGTTTGATCGAACATGCGGGTTGCTAGGAAAAGTTTTGTTCTTGTATAATTTTTTTTGTGCAGGGAAATTGAAACAAAACAGAATTCCAGCGCCTTCAAAGTGGTATTAGAGCATGGTTTCTGGTTCTATGTGATTGGTTTTCGGTTAAATTATGCACTATCCGTACATAAGTTTAGGTCGGATAATAGTAGGATGTGCAAGATAGATTAAGTCTGTGGTTGCAGGCATCATAGATCTAACTATTATGGCTTTGTGTGTTTGTGTATGATTTGAACCCTTGGGCATGTCGAGGTTGTTGTGTGTGCATGATTGTAATAATTAAATATAGCCGGTTGCCGTATTATTATTACTATTTTTACATTCTGTTCGATCTATATTACATGTAAATTCCTTTATAGAATATAGGATCGATAAATGTAAAAAAAAAATTGTTACGGCTTGTATCCCTATACGTGGTGCTATTTTGAGGACTAGAGGCGCGGTTGAGAAGGAAGCGAGATAGACACGACAGCTTGATCCATTGGCAGCATATTGGAGGACAGCGATCCATTGGCGGCATATTGGAGGACATCGTTGGATGAGGCCATAATAGTTGGAAAATTTATTTTCATATGTATTGCCTTTATATGTTGTTTTATGTGTTGTGATGCTATGTGTTGTGATGCTATGTGATGTGATGTGTGTGCATATTAAAATTCCTCAATTTAAATAACTAAGTGGGAGAGGGATTATTTAAATAAATTCCACGGTCTCCATTACTGGTTTGTAGGTGATGCATTCAAACTTGCGCGTTGGCTTTAAGTGTCTTCCTTCATATCGGATGAGTTTGTTTGCGGATCTGTAACGACCACCCTTCTTACTACTACTCTCTAAGGGCGACCGTTACCTAACTACTACTCTACTTACTAGCGTCACTTATGCTAATATTAGCAACACTTAGATTTATCACGGCCCCAGAGGAATTCCTACCGAAAAATTTCGGCAGAGTCTCCCCTGTACCGGTGACCAAATCCCAATACAAACAATATATACGCAGCCACAGGCGGCTGGAACACACTTTTCACAACCACGCAGTAATAAAATCACACTATAATCAACAAAAACTAGTCTAGCAATAAGAACTAAACATAACTCCAAGAGTAGGACATGATAAGCTACAAATACGAATCAAACTCAATCACAATCTCACAAAACTTCATAATAGTATTTAAGAAGAGAACTAAAACATAAACTCTAAACAGATAGGTCCTGAAGGTTTGCTAGCAAACTCTGAATCTCTCCATAGTCCAGTCATCACACACCTTCATCACCACCACCACCCTGTCGCCTCCCTTTCATATCTTAGCTTTTCCTTTATTTGCAGTAAGAGGAAAAATAAAACTATAAGCAAAACGCTTAATAAGTACTAATCTATCTCACAAAAACTCGAAGTGCATAAAAAGAATGCGACAATACTAAAACTGAAATGCTAAAAGCAAAGCTGCATGTACTCATGGTATACAGAAATAAAACTGAATACTAAACATGCTCACTAACTGATAGGAAAATAATGAAACTACTACTGTAGGCTCAGAATTAAAGAAACTAACTTCTATTGATTCTAAGCATAATACTTGTTTCATTTTCTTATATCTTTATACCAGAAATTAATCTTTTAATTTCTCTTTTACTTGCTTCTTCTTTGCTTCTTTCTTTTCTTCTTCTTTGGGCCCAGGCTTAGTACCATCTTTATTTTGCGCGCTCTCTAATAGTGACTGAGGTAGCGAGCCTCTAGTCCTATGAGGTAAAGACCTTGATCTTACCAGGGCCAAGACCTTGGAATTGGTCACCTGGATTTATTTAACGACAACCTTGGAAGTCGGGTACTAGCCTCTTACTTTAATTTACTAGTTATTTCTTTTTAACTAAACTCTAGTCTTTTCTTTACTCATACTTCTCATACTCCTTGATTAGAGCTTATTAGAATCCTGTAGATATATCTAACAAGTGTAGGATTACAACTAACCAAGCATGCTATATAAAAATAACATAAGGGAAGCAGATCTAAACTCTCTAAGCATGTTATAAAACAAAGCAAAGGAAAGCAAATCTGAACTTACTAATCATGCTATAAAATAAAGCAAAAGAAAGCAACTTTGAACTTACTAATCATGCTATAAAATAGAGCAAAAGAAAGCAACTTTGAGCTTACTAATCATGCTATAAAGTAGAGCAAAAGAAAGCAACTTTGAACTTACTAATCATGCTATAAAATAGAGCAAAAGAAAGCAACTTTGAGCTTACTTATCATGCTATAAAATAGAGCAAAAGAAAGCAACTTTGCTGGAATTTATGGGCAGCAAGTAGACCTACACGGATACAACATTTAAGAGCTAAACTCCTTCTACACAATTAAACTCGAACCATAACCTAGCATGCTCAATAGTTATGCTACAGAAGGTAAGGAATAAAAGGGAAAACCCTAGCTTATAGTCCTGTTCAACAGCAAACCCAAGCAAGAAACTCTCGGCACAGCACTTAGCATAGAAAATTCGGCACAGCAAACACCGAAAGCAAGAAAATCATACACTGAGACATTATAAACATGTGAGTCATTTCCGTTTATAGCAGCAACCACAGAAACTACACTACCAACTGGAAATCTAACTCATCTCCTACCCATGGCCTGCCCACAAAACCATAACCTAATCCGACCAATCCCTTCCTTCTTCTCTGATTCACGGCAGCAAGCACAAGCAGAGAAATTCTGTACAGCATGCTTCTAATTCAGGAGATACAAGGAAACATCCAAATAAATTCGGAGCAACTCCTACCACAGGTGAGTAGTACTTACCGAGCATTCTTGGACTTACAACCGAGAAGAGGAAGACTCTAGGGTTTCGGAGTGATGGAGATCTCGGCTTCTCCCTCGTGCTCACGACGCTCCTTGCCGAGGTGATCCCCGTACGGGTGAGGACCGGCCGGAAAAAGCCCTCGCCGGCCGCCGGAGGGATGCTTGCTCGCTGCCGCGGTTTCACCCGAGAAGGAGTCGCGCCGTCGCGTGAGAAGGGGAGGAGAGGTTTCGGGCTCGGGAAGAAAATTTAGGTCTTTTTAAAACTAGGGTTTCCCATTATAACTATACTTTATATATATCTCGCTTCATACTTATTAACAAACCATGCATAGTCCAGTTGGTTGGCTGTGTCCGGTTGGATCAGGTTCGGCCGGAGGTCTTGGGTTCGAGTCTCACTTTTAACATTTTTGGTCAAAACTTCTTTCTTTTTGTAAACATACTAAATGACCTCCAAAAATTACGTAAAAATACTCTAAAAATTCCTAAAAATCTGTAGAATATTTTAAAAGTATTTCCAAATATTTTTATGGACTTTTAGAACTTGAAATAGGGAAAATTGGGTCGTTACAGGATCACTAGATCAAACTTCCTCTATGGATGATTATAGGAAATTATTTAGATATGTGTTATCTTCTCCATCTGAAGGGGCGCAATCCTAATTAATGGACTAAGTATCAAGTAATGGTATACACTTAGACGCATTTAATAGTATCCTCCCCATCGAAGTTACTGCTATTATTTGTGTGACCGAAGATGAACCAACTATTAATTTTATTTGTCATAAAGTTAGGTTGATAAGATAATAAAATTAATGGGTAAAACATCCTCTTACAAATGTTTGAATTAGTATACGTCCACACTATCGTGGCATACAAAATTCACGGTATTTTAAGGTGTTGGTGAATTTAAATTATATTGTTTGAAGAATTAATATTATTTTAAATTCTAAAGTTTTGACCAAATATTTTATTTTGTGATTCTCAGGATTTCAAAATAGTTTTCAATCCTCTTGATGTTATTTTAAAAGAAAACAAACTTATTGGTCCAAATTATATTGATTGGAAACGAAACTTGGACATTGTCTTAACTGCTGAAGAATACAAGTTCATACTTTTTGAAGTCTGTCCTAGCATGCCTGATAAGGATTCTAGTGAAGAGGAGATAGAGAGACATAGGAAATGGGTCAAGGCAGATGAGATGACGCGGTGTTACATTTTGGCTTCTATGTCAAATGTGATGCAACATCAACATCAGGCCCTACCCACGCTACTTATGACATGATGCTCAATCTCAAGGAACTCTTCGGACACCAGAATCGGGCTGCCAGGTAGGAGGCCATGAGAAAGGTAGACTGTCCTCGCAGAAAGGAGAACAATAAAGGTATATCTTATTCATTAGTTGTTGAAATATGTTTAGTGGTGTTATCTATCGGTACCTGGTGTGTAGATACGGGAGCCACTGATCATGTCTGTAATTCATTGTAGGGGTTCCAGGAAACCCGACGACTACATGAAGGGGAGATCACCGTCTACATGGGCAATGCTATGAGAGTGGTGGCTGTTACAGTGGGAGATGTTTATTTATCCTTTGATAGGAATAAAACTTTGGTTTTGAAAAATTATCTTTACGTACCATGTTTTAGAAAGAATTTGATTTCAGTTTCTAAATTATTTATGGACAGATATTCTATTTCTTTTGATGGCAAAGTGGTTGTCAAGAAAAATAGGATGGTTATCTGTTCTGGTGTGTCGGTTGGCAATTTGTATACTCTTAATCCAATAACTCCCACGATGCAACAAATGGAAATTAATAACACATCTTCTAATTCTAATAAAAGAAAGCAACCTTCGGAAATGAACCAAACATATCTTTGGCATCTAAGGTTGGGTCATATTAACTTGAGTAGGATTCAAAGGTTAATAGCCGATGGACCTTTGGGTTCATTGGTAGTGGAAAACTTTCCAACCTGCGAGTCTTGCTTAGAAGGAAAAATGACCAAGAGACCTTTTAAGGTAAAGGGGTATAGAGCCAAAGAAGTGTTGGAATTAGTTCATTCTGATTTGTGTGGGCCTATGACGACTATCTAGGCAAGAGGTGGTTTCGAATATTTTGTCTCTTTTATAGATGACTATTCGAGATATGGGTACATTTATTTGATGCACCGCAAGTCTGAGTGCTTTGATAAGTTCAAAGAGTACAAGGCTGATGTGGAGAAACGTCATGGTAAAAGTATCAAGACACTACGGTCAGATCGTGGTGGAGAGTACCTCTTAGGAGAGTTTAGGAGTTACTTATCAGAGGCTGGGATTCAATCTGAATTGTCTGCACCTGGTACACCCCAATAAAATGGTGTGGCGGAACGAAGGAATAAGACTCTTATAGAAATAGTTAGATCAATGATGAGTTATTCAGAATTACTATATTAGTTTTGGGATATGCTCTGGAAACGACGGCGTACATTCTGAACTTGGTACCTTCTAAGTCAGTACCCTCTGCTCCCACAAAATTGTAGAATGGGTGTAAGCCTAGTTTGAAACACATTTGGATTTGGGGTAGTCCAGCACATGTGCTGAAGGGAGACGCTGATAAGTTGGAATCATGTACAGAAGTTTGCTTGTTCGTGGGATATCCTAGTGGAACGAAAGGTGGTTTGTTTTATAGTCATAAAGACCAGAAGGTCATTGTTAGCACCAATGCCCGATTTTTAGAAGAGGACTATGTAATGAACCTCAAGGCCATGAGTAAAATTGTTCTTGAGGAAATAAGAGAGGGCACTTCTATCTTAGTACCAACGATACAAGATGAGATACCACAAGTAACTGCAACACGTGTCACAAATGATGCATAATTACAGGTAGTGCCTCGTCGTAGTAGGAGGGTTGTTAGGCAACCTGATAGATTCATGTTTTTAGGAGAGTCTTCCGACTTGATCCCTAGTGAACATGAAGTTGATCCCTGGGCATATGATGAAGCACTCCAAGATAAAGATGTAACATCTTAGCAAAGTGCGATGAACTCTGAAATAGAATCTATGCATTCTAATCAGGTCTGGGAGCTTATAGAACCACTAAATGGTGTAAAATCCATTAGATATAAATGGGTCTACAAAAGAAAGATAGGAACAGACGGGAAGGTGGAAACCTTTAAAGCGAGGCTTGTTTCGAAGGGGTATACTCAGAAAGAGGGAATCGATTATGAGGAAACTTTTTCGCCGATATCCATGCTTAAGTCTATCCAGATTCTTTTATCTATTGCCGCTCATATGGATTATGAGGTTTGGCAAATGGATGTCAAGACAGCTTTTCTTAATGGAAGTCTTGAAGAAAACATCTATATGAAGCAACCAGAGGGATTCATTGCGAAGGCAAAAGAGCATCTTGTGTGTAAGCTCAATCAGTCCATTTATGGACTGAAGCAAGTTTCAAGATCTTGGAACAATCGATTTGATGAAGTAATCCAGTCTTATAGATTTATTCAATGTCCGGATGAGTCTTGTGTATACAAGAAAAGTGACGAAAACGTTGTGGTATTTCTTGTATTATACGTAGATGACATTTTACTCATTGGCAACAATGTCAAAGTATTGTCAGACGTAAGGGTATGGTTGTCCAAACAGTTTGATATGAAGGACTTGGGAGAATGTGGACATATTCTTGGGATCAAAGTAATAAGGGATCGCAAGAAAAAGATGTTGTGCTTATCCCAAGCTTCATACATCGATACTATCCTAGCTCGTTTTAGCATGCAAAACTCCAAGAAAGGTTTTCTACCTTTTCGGCATGGAGCACCTTTATCTAAACAGATGTGTCCTAAGATATCAAAAGAGATAGAGGAGATGAAGGTAGTTCCTTATGCTTCGGCTGTAGGAAGCCTAATGTATGCGATGCTATGTATGAGACCGGATATTTGTTTTGCTATCAGCATGGTTAGCAGATATCAAAGTAACCCAAGATCGGGACATTGGACTGCTGTAAAGCATGTATTAAAGTACCTGAAAAGGACTAGAGATTATATGCTGGTTTACCAGGCAGATGATTTTCTCCCTGTGGGTTACACGGATTCGGACTTCCAATCAGATAGGGACAGTAGTAAATCAACCTCGGGGTATGTGTTTACTTTGGGAGGTGGGGTCATAGCATGGAAGAGTGTTAAGTAGAAATATGTTTCAGACTCTACCATGGAAGCTGAGTATGTGGCAGCCTCTGAGGCAGCCAAAGAAGCTGTATGGCTCAGAAACTTCTTGATAGACTTAGATATTATTCCTGGTTTGCCTAAAGTTATCATAATTTATTGTGACAACAGTGGTGCAGTAGCAAACTCAAAGGAACCACGAGTCCATAAGGCAAGTAAACACATTGAGCGTAAGTACCACCTGTTATGAGACATCGTAAAATGAGGAGAGGTTGTTGTCGCCAAGATTATATCAGTAGATAACCTGGCAGATCCTTTCACTAAGGCCCTTCCGGCGAGAGCTTTTGATAGGCATGTTGAGGGGATGGGAATCAGATGTATGGTAGCATTTATGGCAGCATAGTCTTTTAGTATAAGTGGGAGATTGTTGGGATGTATACTATAAGCCTAGTTTTTGTATGAACATCTGTCTTGAAATATTTTGAAATAAGAATCACTTTGGTCAAATGTCTGCATTTTATATTTATATATATGTCAATGCAGTTGCCCATTTAATTTATATTGTAGATAACATGGTGTGTGGTGCTACACAAAATATCATGTTATCGGTTCCTTATAAATTATAAATAGTAACTCACAACCAAATGGATTGGGGCAAACCATTGGAACGGTTGTAGTGTAATTTGGTATTAGTCTGTCTTGACTATAAAATTACACTAGTACACTATGTGTGTATTGAGCAGGACCGTTTGAGGTTGTTCGATTTATACTGACTACATAAAAGAATAGAACCTTTGTTATTATGGATGTGCGTCCTCTTAATCCCTATATAATAATAAGCACATATACTTAGTATTTATTTCTTTAATTTATCAATGGGTGAGATTTATTCGTTAAATCAATAGGCTCGATGAGTTGGGAAATAGTACTGTTTATATGGTGTGTTGTTGATTATAGAAGGAATATGTGTCCTAATTATTTAGACTGATGATGCCCCCTTGAGGAGCTCATAAGGATTATCATGTAAACCCTACAAGTGGACTTAGTCCGGCATGATAATGAAGTTGAGTTGTACTACTCTTGGAATCATATGTTAATTAATTGAATTGTCAGTAACTCATTTAATTAATGGACATACGATATCTTAAACACGGGAAGATTAACGCACTCATGATAAGAAGGAGCTCATATTGTAATATGGGATTGGTGTGGTAGTTCAATAATAACCCTTTTGTGGTATGAGTTATTATTTATGGACTTGAGTTAGGTGTTCGGGCCGAACACAGGAAGCCCAAGCCCATCAAGAGGCCTAAATCAATTCCTCCTCTAGGTCCCTATTGTAGCCTCTATATAAAGTCTCGCATCCACCCATCCATAACTTGGTTTGGTTTAACTTAGTTTGGTTTAACTTGGTTTGGTATAACAAGGTTATAGAAAGGGAGATATTTTCTTAACAGAATTCTGTTATTTTTCTTTCTTTGTAACCGACGGCAAAGGTTATAAAAGGAGTAGGTGGTTCCCCCTAAAACCTAATTTTCCTAATTATCTCTCTTCTTCTCCTTGTGGTCGGCGCCCCTCCCTTTCCTCCTCACCTAAGGCCGATGCCCTTCCCCTTCTCCCTTGCTAAGAGCTGGCGGCCCCTCTCCTTGCTAGGGCCGGCGGCCCCCTCCTTGCTAAGGTCGGTGTCCCCCTCTTCTACTCCTTGGTGGGCGGTGGCTTGGAGAAGAGGAAGAAGAAGAGAAGGTGTCCCATCCTAAAAGCTCCTTTTGTAGCCGGCAATTTGGAAACCGAGGAGAGGAGGGTGGTGTTATCTTGGTAGATTGTCGTCCATACGACGTCCAAGAAGAGGAGAGGAATACGGCAAAAGATCAAGAGGTCTTTAGCTACAAAGAAAAGGTACAACTAGTTCTTTAATTTCGCTGCATAATTAGTTAGTTTTCTTTGTATCGATTTTGAATACCAACACAAGGCCAACGATCTTATACTTCGATCAAGGTGTGCTTTGATCATTTAAGAACTTGCTTGATTGATCAAACACATGTTTGATCGAACATGTGGGTTGCTAGGAAAAGTTATGTTCTTGTACAATTTTTTTGTACAGAAAAATTGAAACAGAACGGAATTCCAGCGCCTTCACGCTGGCCACGAAATTCAATCTCCGACCTACTAGGGTGGTCGCCAGTCCTATTCTGCACCATAATCCAGTCGCTTTTGGCCTGACAAGGTCATTGTTGGTTGTTCTGCTCGTCCGCCCATCCCGGCCACTAGCACATCGCCATCCATTCAGGACGCCATCCTTGGCCACAGAAAGCCTTCGTCGGCATATCTCTATGGCCCGAGCCAAACTCTAATGGAAATCTTGACCCTGTCATGATTTTGGCTCAGTGCGCTGCCGAACAACGGTGTTAACACCGACAAGCGACGCTTACGAGTGACCCTCTCACCGACGAGCGACGCTTAAGAGCGACCCTGTTACTAGTCTCCCTAAGACCCTATTGTTGGCAACATACAGCCATGATGCAGTGTTGACGCTTGTCTGCTACGACACATTAGTTATGCAAACGACGATGAAAAATCACAACTAGGTATAATTCCTAATGCTCTGATATCATTGTAGGAATTATATAATAATTGCACAAAACAATTAAACACTTACAGCAATCTCCTATAGATCTGTAATTGACAACGATAGGACTTACTGTCAGAAGAATGATTACAAAATCAAAAAGCTCTTTATGATTCACAAACTAAAACCCTCTCTAATGAATGTTCTTCTTCTCTGCAAGACCAATAGTCTCGGTAGAATTCTGACAGCACTTCTGTTGTACTTTGATCTCATCTGTGTACACAACGCAGGAACCTTTTCCTGATGCATGCACTCCTTTCTCGTCATACACCAGTTGCCTCGGACACTCTTTTATATAGAGGAAGATGACTCTTCTTCTACCTCCATTAATGGAGGAAGGTGAAAGGGTTGGAAGATGAAGGGGAAGAGGCACCCTTTCACCTTCTTAACACCAACACCCTTGTCGTCACACAAGGGCCCAAAGATGGAACGCCAAACTCCGGTGATGATGATATGAATCTTCCACATAAGAACCCTCTCGGATGGAAGTTAACCGGAGTGTAGATGGACTGCCGCCACTGCCTCCTTGCTCTACCGCCTAAACCCTAGATGGTAAAGCTGTCGAAAGGAAGACGGAAGGTGGATGTCACATCAGAGAACCCCTCCGGCGAAGTGGATGTTCTCGTTGCCGAAGTTTGCTCCTCCCTTTATAGAATGTCATTGCTGTCACCGCTTGGAATCGAGAAGAGAAGAGTGGAAAAGGGAGGGTCGGCAACGATAATGAAGGAAAGAGGAGATGCCACCGGTCAGTGGTGAGGCAAAAGGAAGAAGAAGTGGTGAGACAGGAGATGGCATCGCAAACCCTAAAATGCGAAGAGGAAGAAGGGTCGTTCATGTGGACGATCTTTTAGAAGCACTATGCATTTCTTATTGGATTTTGGGTTTGGGTTAAGAAAAGGGTTGAGAAGTTTGAGTGAGATCTGGATAAACAATAAGGATTGAAATTGGACTCTTGAATTGGGTTTTAAGAGTGGGCTTTTAGATCAAATTGGGCTCTTCTCTCTTGGAATGAAATGAACCAAACTCTTCAATTGACTTAAACCAAATATTCTCAAATTGAACTGACTTTGAATCTATAGCTTTGAACTAATCGGTTTGACTCAACTCATGTCCATGTCTCTTCTTTAATTCCCTATAAAATCATGAAATAATGCCAAAATTAGGAAGAGAGTATAAAAATCTCACAAATATATCCGAACTCATAAATCATAATATTAAGCAAGATTTAAGCAAATAAGAGGATAAAAATGCTAAATGTGAGAGCTAAAATAATACATAAAAAATGCTAGTTATCAACAAGCATATTAAATTAACAACACACAACTTGCCATTGTCATTGACGATATCTAAGTATTTTCTACAAATAGTAAAAATAGAGAAGAAATATCTGATTTTAAAATTTTGGGAGATTGAAAAAAATAGACTCTAATATGAAATATGCTTGAAGTTGAAAGAGAAGTGTTTGCCCAGACCCCTTTTGGAGTATTCCCAATTTTACCAAATGATATTTAAAAGTGAGATTAAAATGGTTAAATTTATGTACAAATAATTGGATAGTAGCCTTCAATCTCACTCATGAGCCATTAAGTAATATTCATGATGGGATGTGCATGGGCATAGCTATATAGTCTATATTAGTTAATTTTTTAAAAAGATTTTAGTGCCCCTTAAATTTGTGGGCTTGCCTCACATGCTACATAAAAGATCTGAGCCTAGCGTACCATAGGTTCAAAATTTAGATGGGAAATATAAGAAAGAGATAATAATGAGAATGATGCAGTGAAAGATAGTTGTGTCATTTTATAGAAGCATAAGCGCCCTTTTGATAAAAAATCAAAGTGGAACATCCTTTTAACTATTTTAAAAAAATGGCGCCCTTTTTATTTTTACCCCCATATAATCTTTTATAAGAAAATAATTAAGCATTATTAAGCATGAAATCTAAATTATTTTAAAATATAATTTAAATGTATTTATTTTTGACATGTATTTACTGAACAACATAGGTAGGGTTTTGTAATTACCAAATCGTGTAGGATAGTTTATAAATTACCAAATCACGTATGTTGTACCGATTTTACCCCTTGTCCACGTCGCCTGCTCATCTATGTTGCCGTCCACTTCAGTTGCTTATCTGAAGCAAGGAAAAACACATCCCAAACCACTTCCCATAAAAAATTTGAGATGAAGTCCCGCTTCAACTTCAAAAATGCAAAACCATAACTCCCCCTCTTGAATCATGTTGCCTACTCATTCCCGACGTTCAGCATTTCACCGGTGAAGTCTTACATCACTGATCCTCCTAAATTTGGCTTCTTCACCTCTATCAGTGTCTTCATTGGCCGTTTTCATTGGCCTCTTTGTTCTCAGGAAGTTTTGAAATCCAAATCATATCCTTTACTGATAGTTTTGAAGTTGAAATCATTTCTTTCACCTACTACTATGTTCCCGGAAGCTTCTAGGTCAAACTTAGGCTTCACTACCATCACCGCATTAGCTCCTTCTTGTCCTGTTTGCCACATTAGCACACCTATGAAAAAGCGAAGCATATACCTCATCATCTTCAATGGTAAAAATTTTTAGAGCATAGGGTTTTTTTTTTTGAATTGTTCATTTATTTCTCATTATAGCTTTATTTATGAAAACACATTCTATATATTTAACCTTGTTAATACTATCAAGATGAATTGGATGAATTACCTAAAATATACTTAGGTGGCGTTTGATTTTTTTCCTAGGAATCGGAATGGAAATGAGAATCATAGTATTGTGAAATGGAAATGAGTTTGAGCATGAATATCACTCTTAAAAATAATGTTTAGTTAGTTGAATATTTTCTATCAGAATGAACCTAATTTTTTTTACCCTTAGAGAAAAATAATAAAAAAAAATAGATGTGAAAGAAAAATATGATGAGAGAGAATGATGAGAAAGAAAGTGTGATGGGAAAAAAATGTGATGAGAAAAAATGAGGAGAGAGAGTGTGATGAGAGAGATTGAGGAGAGTGAAAGTATGATGAGAGAGAAAGTGAAGAGAGGGAAAGTATGATGAGAGAAAATGAGAGAGAGAGTGATGGGAAAGAATGAAGAGAGGGAAAGTGTGATGAGAGAAAAAAAAAAGAGTGTGTGTGATGAAAGAGATTAAGGAGAGTGAAGCTATGATGAGAGAGAAAAAATGATGAGAGAGAATGATAAAAAAAGAGTGTAATGAGAAAAAATAAAGAAAGAGTGTATGATGGGATACAAAGCATGATGAGAGAGGATGAGGATAGAGAAATTATGATGAGAGAGAAAGTGTAATGGAAGAGAATAAAAAGAGAGAAAGTATGATGAGAGAAAATGAGGAGAGAGAGCGTATGATGGGAGAGAATGCATTATTAGTTAGAGCCCTAGAGCCAATCATTTAATGATTGTATTATGGACTTGTTGTATCATATTCTTATATAAATAAAGGCATGTGTTTTGGTTATTATACTTACTTGTATTGGTGCCAAATAAACTAAGTATAATAGCGTCCTTGAGTAGACGGTTCTCACCTATATCAATCGGTTAGTTGAACCGATAGTGAGATGATATAGGGAACACTACTCTTAATCATTCCTAGTCGAGTATTAACATTCAGGGACAATGTTAATGCAATAAGACTAGCATGTAGGTCAACTCGATGACTTGATCTCACAAGTCATGGATATAGAGATATCAAGTTGACACATGGGTATGCATTGGAGAATGTATACTGAATGACCCGCCATGAGAAAGTATCATTGATCGTTATATGAGTGTCATATACTTTCTCATGTGACTATTAGTATGACTATTAGTCCTTAGACCTGAAGTCACCATGGTTCCCTACATAAGGAGTTATGTACTTTAGTTTCGTCAAACGTCACCCATAACTGGGTGGACTATAAAGGTGATTACTGGGTATGTAACGAATTATGCAGAGGGATGTGAGTGATGTAGATGGGATCTATCCCTCCTATATGACGGGAGAGACATCGATATTCTTGATAGAGTGAGACCACGAAGTGCATGGTCATGCCCAAATGAGTCAATATGAGATATTGAGCTCATTTGATTTAGTGAGTCTACTTGGAGTTCAAGATTTAGATTGATCAGAGGATGACACGGTCTATGCCTCACATTGATCAATCTAGATGTCTAGGATAGAAGGACACTTGTCATATATTGTGAGGAGTCACAATTAGTAGTCACAAGGTGATGTTGGATCTCAACATGCTTGTAACTTGGGTAGTAATGATGTGTTGCTAGATACCGCTCATTACTTATGCTCCTAAATGGGTTTAGGGGCATTGCCAACGTTACAAGAACCTATAGGGTCACACACTAAGGACAATTAGATGGAGATTAGGTTCATATGATGAACAAAGAGGATTACATTCATTTGATGAATCAAATTGGATTAAGAGTAATCCTAATTGGGCTAATTAAGTTGGACTCAAGTTGATTCATATGTTCAATGAGTCTAATTTAGATTATGACTCATTGAATCAATTTAATTAAATGAATAAGATTCATTATATTAAATTGGCTTGAATTAAATGGTTGGATTAGATCAACCATGAGAGAGATTAAGTCAAGTTTGACTTGACTTGAGAGGAAGATGAAGAGTCAAGTTTGACTTGACTTTATGTCACCTCATTGGTGAGTTGGCATTAAGTGGACCAATAATAATGCTCCACATCATCATGGTTACTTAAGTGAAGTGCCACCTCATGGGAGTTACCAAGAGTTGTGACTCTTGGTATCCCATGGAGGTTACAAACCACATAAGTGGTCGGCCACTTTATTGGATGAAATAAGTTTCATTTTGCAAGTGTAACTCTCATCTTCTTCCTTGCTCCAATTCTTCTCTCCCTCTCCTCTCCATTGCCGAGACCTTCTTGGAGTGCTAGCACACTCAAAGGTTCTCCCTCCATCGAGTTGTTCGTGTGGATATGCATAGAGAGTTGTCTACCTTGACAACTTGAGATTCGACATCTCTTTGGACGAGCGGGATACGAAAAGGGCACGCATCGAAGGTATAAGCTCTTCTTCTTTGTAGATCTAGAGTAGATCTAGGTTTTGTAAACTCGTACTCGTATGCTTTCGAAAGTTTTTACTTTGCACGGATCCGTGGCTGGGGGTTTCGGGGTTTTCACGACGCGAAAAGCGATTTTCGCGGCCCGAAAAATCCAACAGTGGTATCAGAGCCACGTGCGAAGCTTGTACGAGTTTAGTTTTTGTTTTTATGACAAAAATTTAGTACTGTAACATTCTATAAATTTCTGATTTTTAGAGTTTTTATGGGTATTTTTCTCGTAGAAGCGAAGCACAAGTGTTTCGACACTTGTAGGCTTCGACTACCGAGAAGATTTTTCCAAAACGGCAAGGTTTTGCTCCAAAATTTTTGGGACAGCGGACTAAGGCGCTGTAGGATCGCTTAGGGACACTCGTGATGGTTAGATCGCGGGTAGGGGCGCTGCCCCTGGCCCCGCAAGGGGATTCGTTCCGCGATTGCGCTCGAAAACCGCTAAACGAGACCGCCGGGAATTTTTACTCGTAAAAATTGGTATTAAATTGCAGAAAATTATAGAAAATGCATAATTTAGAATTATGTATAATTTTTGATAGTCATGGCCCAAAAAGACCCAATTGGATTGGTATATTTTGTATTGTAATTCATAATACGGCCTGCGTGCCGTCATGTGATTGTGTGTGCTGTATTTTTTATACGCGACCTGCGCGTCGTGCCTTTATCTATTTATTCTTGTTGTAAATTAGTTTAGACTCGAATGTAAATCAAGTTTTAAAATTGTAATGTACGAAATTGGAGCCGTGGAAGGTCCACTCGAGACGGAGTTACGAGGAGGGCGCGAGCAACACAAGGTGGTCAAAGGGAGGAGCTTAAGAAACCATTGACCCTAGGTTGACCATCCGATCTTCTCATTGGCTTGAGAAGATCGTAGTAGGGCCATGACAAATCACAAATTAATTTAATTAATTTCTTGTGTATATGTGATGCATGATTAAGTAATTAATTAGTGCCTAACGATTAGATTAGATCTAAGTCGTGCACATGATGCACCCTTTCGATTAGATTAGATCTATCGAGTATATGATACGCATCATCGTTTAGATTAGATCTAAATCATGTCAACTCTAATGCCTACCGTGCCATGATACCTATCACTACCTCGATCACATGTGTTGTTGAATCTGCCAAAGCAGAGCAACATATATTATCTTGGTAGGGTACGGAGGGACAATCTTGGTCCCACTTATCAACGCATGGGCGAATACAAACTCAATTAGATTGAGTATTCCTAGTTAACTCAGTTGGATCGAGTACAACTATAGGCATTCTTCCAATGGTTGGAAAGATAGGACATAAATCACATTTATATTAATTCTTGGGCGTATTAGCCAAAGCTAACTCAAGTTTTAATATAACTGCGGATAATGATCTTATAAACAAGAGTTGCATAGAGATGTAATTGGTAAATCGTTACCTACCGATCATACTAAATCTTGGGCGTATTAGCCAAAGCTAACTCAAGGGTTAGTATGATGTGGATCTTGTCCCACATGAATTATAGAATTCAGTGGGAGCATCATTTAGTTAAAGGCCTAATTAAATGATTTAAAAGAATATGATATTTATTTTCTGTATTTTTTTGTTGTAGATAACCATGACGTCGAATACGAACTCCTTCTCCCTGCGTTCAGTCTTGAGAAGGACAAGCTCAACGGAGCAAATTTCCTGGACTGGTACAGGAACCTGAGAATAGTTCTCACCCAGGAATGTAAACTGTATGTTCTGGAGCAGCCCATTCTGGAGGCTCCTCTTGCCAATGCCACGCGAGCAGATAAAGATGTTTATAAGAAGCATCAAGATGACACATTAGATGTGTCATGTCTAATGCTCGCGACCATGAACTCTGAGCTTCAGAAGCAACACGAGCTAATGGGCGCTTACGATATGGTTGAACATCTTTGTCAACTGTATCAAGGACAAGCGAGGCATGAGAGATTTGAGATCTCAAGGGCACTGTTTCAGTGCAAGATGTCAGATGGGGCTCCCGTAGGCCCATATGTACTCAAAATGATTGGGTACATAGAAAGCCTACAGAGGTTGGGATTCCCGCTTGGCCAACAGCTGGCCACTGACCTGATCTTGCAATCCTTGTCGAATAGCTATAGTCAGTTCATTCTAAACTATAATATGAACGAAATTGACAAGTCACTACCCGACCTGCTTAGCATGTTAAGAACTGCTGAGCTGAACCTTAAGAAGGCTAAGCCCCACTCTGTTCTGATGGTTCAAAAACACAAGGGCAAGGGCAAGCCCAAAGGCAAGGGAAAGTCTCAAGCCAAGGGCAAAGGCAAGGCACTGAAGCCTAAAGGAGGGGTCGCCACTGCGGTCAGACCGGGCACTGGAAGAGGAACTACAAGGTGTACCTGGAAGATCTTAAGAAGAAGCGAAGTGAGACTTCCACTTCAGGTATATATGTTATAGAAGCCAATCTATCTATTTCTTCATTATGGGTATTAGATACCGGATGTGCTTCTCACATTTGTACTAATGTGCAGGCGCTGAGAAATAGCAGGGCATTGGCGAAGGGCGAGGTGGACCTACGCGTAGGCAATGGAGCACAGGTTGCTGCTGTTGCTATAGGAACTTATCATCTATCTCTGCCCTCTGGGCTTGTATTAGAATTAGATGAATGTTGTTATGTGCCTGCATTAACAAAGAACATAATTTCAGTTTCTTGTTTGGACAAGAAAGGCTTCTCTTTTATTATAAAGGACAAATGTTGTTCTGTTTATTTAAAAGACATGTTCTATTGTAGTGCACCTCTGATGAACGGACTCTACATTCTAGACCTTGAAAGTCCTATCTATGATATAAATACCAAGAGGTTCAAGTCAAATGACATGAACCAAACCTATCTCTGGCACTGTCGCTTAGGTCATATAAATGGCAAGCGCTTATCCCAGCTCCATAAGGATGGTTTGTTGGACTCATTTGATTTTGAATCTTATGAGACGTGCGAGTCATGCCTACTAGGCAAGATGACTAAGACTCCCTTTAGTGGACACAGTGAGAGAGCGACTGACTTGTTAGGTCTTATACATAGTGATGTATGTGACCCTTTCAATGTCGCTGCTAGAGGCGGTTATAGGTACTTCATCACATTTACTGATGACTTCAGTAGATATGGTTATGTGTATTTGATGACACATAAGTCTGAATCCTTTGAAAAGTTTAAAGAATTCAAGAATGAAGTACAGAACCAACTTGGCAAGAGTATTAAGATACTTCGATCAGATCGAGGTGGAAAATACCTTAGCCATGAGTTTCGTGACTATCTAGCTGAGTGTGAGATTCTATCACAACTCACTCCTCTTGGAACACCACAGTGGAATGGTGTATCCGAAAGGAGGAATCGTACCCTATTAGATATGGTACGATCTATGATGAGTCACACAGATCTTCCGACATACCTTTGGGGCTGTGCTCTAGACACGGCAGCTTTTATACTCAACCGAGTTCCATCCAAGGCCGTAATAAAGACACCATATAGGATATGGACTGGGAGAGATGCCCAGGTGTCTTTCATGAGGATTTGGGGTTGTGAGGCTTACGTTCGACGTCAAGTCTCAGACAAGTTAGGACCCAAATCTGACAAGTGCTATTTTATTGGATATCCCAAGGAAACTAAGGGATATTACTTCTACATTCCCAGTCAGCACAAGGTAGTTGTGGCAAAGACTGGGGTCTTTCTAGAAAGGGACTTTGTTTCTAGAAAGACTAGTGGGAGTACGTTCGATCTTGAAGAAGTTCAAGATGCGGACCATAGCACTGAAGCCTCGATGGAAGTTGAACTGGAACCACAAAGTGTTGTGGATGATGTTGTTCCACAAAGAGTTGAGGAACAACAACCAGTTCAAGTAGACATACCTCTTCGCAGGTCTGATAGGGTACGTTGTCAGCCTGAGAGATACTCATTTCTCTTGTCTGACCATGATGACGTTGTGCTCATAGATGATGAGCCTACCACCTATCAGGAAGCTGTAATGAGACCAGATTCCGAGAAATGGCTAGAGGCCATGAGATCCGAAATGGAATCCATGTACACCAACCAAGTATGGACTTTGGTTGATCCACCTGAAGGGGTAAAACCCATAAGGTGTAAGTGGGTCTTTAAAAGAAAGATTGACATGGATGGACTTATCTATAAGGGTCACTTGGTAGCTAAAGGTTTCAAACAGATTCATGGTATTGACTATGATGAAACCTTTTCTCTAGTAGCGATGTTTAAGTCCATTCGGATCATGCTTGCTATTGCAGCTTACCATGACTATGAGATATGGCAGATGGATGTTAAAACCGCGTTTCTGAATGGAAACCTGCTCGAGGATGTGTACATGGCACAACCTGAGGGTTTTGTAGATCCACAACATACTAGCAGAGTATGCAAGCTGCATAGGTCCATTTATGGACTAAAACAAGCTTCTCGGAGCTGGAATCTTCGATTCGATTATGTAATCAAATAGTTTGGTTTCATCAAGAACGAAGATGAGCCTTGTGTCTACAAGAAGGTTGTAGGGGATATAGTTGTCTTCCTCATATTGTATGTGGATGACATACTACTCATTGGGAAGGACATCCCTTTACTTCAGTCTGTCAAGACCTGGCTAGGGAGTTGCTTCTCAATGAAGGACTTAGGTGAGACATCCCACATTCTAGGGATACAGATCTATAGAGATAGATCTAAGAGATTGCTTGGCCTAAGTCAGAGTACATACATTGACAAGGTACTCCTTCGGTTTACCATGCAGAACTCCAAGAAGGGATTTCTGCCGATGTCACATGGCGTGAGTCTTTCGAAGACTCAAGGCCCCTCTTCTAGAGAGGAGAGAGACCGCATGGATCAGATCCCTTATGCCTCAGCCATAGGATCTATCATGTACGTCATGCTATGTACTCGACCTGATGTCTTGCTATTGAGCATACCATGACTATGAGATCCAGGTGAAAGTCACTGGATAGCGGTCAAGAATATTCTTAAGTACTTAAGAAGGACTAAAGAATATTTCTTGATATATGGAGGCAATGATGAGCTAGCTGTAAAGGGTTACAGTGATGCCAGCTTCCAGACCGATCAGGATGATTATCGATCGCAGTCAGGGTTCGTATTTTGCATTAATGGTGGTGCTGTGAGCTGGAAGAGTTCGAAGCAGGACACAGTAGCTGATTCTACGACAGAGGCCGAGTACATTGTTGCATCAGAGGCAGCAAAGGAGGCAGTTTGGATCCGCAAGTTCATCACTGAACTTGGGGTGGTTTCCAGTATCGCTGACCCTATTGAGCTCTATTGTGACAATAATGGAGCTATAGCACAGGCGAAGGAACCTCGCTCACATCAGCGGACCAAACACATACTACGGCGCTTCCATCTCATTCGAGAGATTATCGAGAGAGGAGATGTGAAGATATGCAGAGTACCTACAGAGGCTAACATCGCAGATCTCTTGACCAAGGCTTTGGCACAGAGGAAGCATGATGGTCACACTAGGTCATTGGGGCTTAGAGCCTACGCTAATTGGCACTAGTGCTAGTGGGAGATTGTTAGTTAGAGCCCTAGAACCAATCATTTGATGATTGTATTATGGACTTGTTGTATCATATTCTTATATAAATAAAGGCATGTATTTTGGTTATTATAATTACTTGTATTGGTGCTAAATAAAATAAGTATAATAGCGTCCTTGAGTAGACGGTTCTCACCTATATCAATCAGTTAGTTGAACCGATAGTGAGATGATGTACGGAACACTACTCTTAATCATTCCTAGTCGAGTATTAACATTCAGGGACAATGTTAATGCAATAAGACTAACATGTAGGTCAACTCGATGACTTGATCTCACAAGTCATGGATATAGAGATATCAAGTTGATACATGGGTATGCATTGGAGAATGTATACTAAATGACCCGCCATGAGAAAGTATCATGGATCGTTATATGAGTGTCATATACTTTCTCATGTGGCTATTAGTATGACTACTAGTCCTTAGACCTGAAGTCACCATGGCTCCCTACATAAGGAGTTATGTACTTTGGTTTCGTCAAACGTCGCCCGTAACTGGGTGGACTATAAAGGCAATTACTGGGTATGTAACGAATTATGCAGAGGGATGTGAGTGATGTAGATGGGATCTATCCCTCCTATATGACGGGAGAGACATCGATATTCTTGATAGAGTGAGACCACGAAGTGCATGGTCATGCCCAAATGAGTCAATATGAGATATTGAGCTCATTTGATTTAGTGAGTCTACTTGGAGTTCAAGATTTAGATTGATCAGAGGATAACACGGTCTATGCCTCACATTGATCAATCTAGATGTCTAGGATAGAAGGACACTTGTCATATATTGTGAGGAGTCACAATTAGTAGTCACAAGGTGATGTTGGATCTCAACATTCTTGTAACTTGGGTAGTAATGATGTGTTGCTAGATACCGCTCATTACTTATGCTCCTAAATGGGTTTAGGGGCATTGCCAACGTTACAAGAACCTATAGGGTCACACACTAAGGACAATTAGATGGAGATTAGGTTCATATGATGAACAAAGAGGATTAGATTCATTTGATGAATCAAATTGGATTAAGAGTAATCCTAATTGGGCTAATTGAGTTGGACTCAAGTTGATTCATATGTTCAATGAGTCTAATTTAGATTATGACTCATTTAATCAATTTAATTAAATGAATAAGATTCATTATATTAAATTGGCTTGAATTAAATGGTTGGATTAGATCAACCATGAGAGAGATTAAGTCAAGTTTGACTTGACTTGAGAGGAAGATGAAGAGTCAAGTTTGACTTGACTTTATGTCACCTCATTGGTGAGTTGACATTAAGTGGACCAATGATAATGCTCCACATCACCATGGTTACTTAAGTGAAGTGCCACCTCATGGGAGTTACCAAGAGTTGTGACTCTTGGTATCCCATGGAGGTTACAAACCACATAAGTGGCCGGCCACTTTATTGGATGAAATAAGTTTCATTTTGCAAGTGTAACTCTCATCTTCTTCCTTGCTCCAATTCTTCTCTCCCTCTTCTCTCCATTACCGAGACCTTCTTGGAGTGCTAGCACAGTCAAAGGTTCTCCCTCCATCGAGTTGTTCATGTGGATACGCATAGAGAGTTGTCTACCTTGACAATTTGAGATTCGACATCTCGTTGGACGAGTGGGATATGAAAAGGGCACGCATCGAAGGTATAAGCTCTTCTTCTTTGTAGATCTAGAGTAGATCTAGGTTTTGTAAACTCGTACTCGTATGCTTTCGAAAGTTTTTACTTCGCACAGATCCGTGGCTGGGTGTTTCGGGGTTTTCGCGACGCGAAAAGCGGTTTTCGCGGCCCGAAAAACCCAACATGCATGATGAGAGAGAAATGGTAGAGAAAGCGTGATGAAAGAGAATGAGGAGAGAGAAAGTATGATGAGAGAAAGTGTGATGAGAAAATGAGAAGAGAGAAAATATGATGAGAGAGAATAAGGAGAGAGAAAGTAATATGAAAGAAAATTTTAACAAATATATTAAGGGTACTTTTATCCAAAACTTAATTCTCATTCCCATTTCTATCAAAATCCAAGGGAGGAGATAATTTCATCAATACCTAAGTTTTGCATTTTATTCTTAAATCTTGATTCCATTCCCATCAACCAAACATAAGGTTTGAGAATGAATTCAATCCCTCATTCCCATACCCATGTATCAAACACCACCTTAATCTAAATAGGTTAACACTATAAAATGAATTGTTAATACTATTTAACTTTAGTACAAATTGCACTTTGATTTCTTCTATGTCATACTTTCTACCTAAAATGTGTTAAGGATCTCTTAATCTAATAGGTTATATCATTTCTAACCTACCCCTTATTTGTGTATAGATCTCATCATGTTGTTTTCTTAGTTTATCAACTTAATTTAACTTATCAATAAATTTAATATTTTTTAGATTATATGTTATTTATGTTTGAATTCATTTTAATTCCATAATTGTTATTTATGTTTTCATTCTTTGTAGAGAGCCAGTGACTAAATTTAGTTTAACTTTGTGTTACTAAAGATATTTGATTGAATTTTACAAAACTTGATTGTTGTTTTGTTATACGACAAGAAAGTAAAATAATTACATCAAGTTTAGCAAGTGAGATTCAATTATCAACTTTGGATGACAAGTTACATTGGATGAGCAAGTTGGGACATATCATAAATTTTTATTCTGAAACTTCCACAAAGGGAAAGACAAAGGATTTCAGGAGTTATACTCCATGAAAAATACATCAGTATTATAAGAAGTGGTCCCTTTGTGTTATTCCTCGGCATACTTGAAATTCAACATCTTAGGGGATTTACTGGTAAACATATTTAAGAATTGAGATTTAGTAGAAGAGACATTCAAATTCTTTAACATAGATGTGTCCTTCATAACCAAAGATGTAACATTATTGCTTGGAATCCAAAATAGTGGCAGACACGTCGAGATGGATTCCTTGTTGCTTTTGGTGCATTATTCGAAATATTTTTTTCCAAGTAAAGAACTAAATCTATCTAAATTGAAAAATCTAATGAGGACATATTGTCTCCGAGTCCATTCAAATAAGAATGTTTTGCTATTTTGTAAATTTTATATTTTGTATCTTTTTTTCTGTTTTATTTGCTTCTAGTATATATAAGCTACCTTTAAGGATTATATATATTTTTTTGATGATTTGACAATCTAGGAAGTTATAATTAGGTTGAGGCAATATATAATTATATGGCTTATCAACTCTCAATATTTGAGAATGTTTTTGCATCGAAGACTCCTAGGTCTATTCTCTCACTACCTTATATGAAGGAATTTGCTGGTCTCCTTGTTATAAGTTTTGATTGTTGGTTAATTTATTTCATAAATTGTTAAGTATGAAAAAAAATAATGATAATAATAATAATAATAATAATAAGAGGACAAGTCCATACCTACCACGCTCATGCCCATTTCTCCATCCCATCCCTGACTTTTATTTTCTTTTTCTTCTCCCATTCCTTCTCTTTTCTGCTTCTCTTCAACGGTAGAAAAATTACAACAGCCCTTGTTTCCTCCTCTCACACCTTTTCTCCTCCTCTAGTGAAGAGCAGAGTAGGTAGCCTTGCTGCCTTTTTCTCCAGCCACTAGCCCTTGATCTTGGCAGCACTGTCGGAGCTCCTCAGAGTGCATCAGAGCTCGTTGGGCCATTAGAAAAGGAAGGGGGGACAAAGCTCTAGTTGCTGCCCTCTTTTCTAGCCAAGCACAGTAGCCACCGGAGCTAGCTGTGGCCTTTGTCAGAGCTCACTAAGACAACCGGTGAAAAGAAAAAAGGTTTCCTTTCCCTTTACTATTCCAGCAGTCATCCTCTCTGTTTTCAACCTTCTCCAACTAACATTGTTGCCTTTCTTCTCCTCCAACAGCCAAGAATAGCAACCCTAGTTGCTCTCTCCTTTTTCCCCCACCAGCAATAGCATCTTGCTACCTTTTGTTTTCTCCAACAGCAGCCCTAGCTGTTGTCCTCTTCTTGGCAGCACCACCGAAGCTCGTCGGAGCTAGCTGAGACGACCAACGATAAAGGGAAAACAACCCTAGTTGCTATCCTCTTTTTCTAGCAACCACAGTAACCCGTAGAAGGTATATTTTATGCTTTGTATTAATCGATGTATAGTTAGGAGAGCTATCTAGGTTAGAACAGAGGTTTCATTTAGGAATGCAAAGTGGTATGAGATAGCGAGATCAAAATTATTCACCGATTTCGAATCATAGACAATATTTAGTTTTTAGGTCATTATTCTTATTAGATAGTATTTTGATTATTTAAGTTATGTTTGGTATTATGTTTGTAGACCCGAGCTCGAGTGCAGCACGATGACCTGTCGACACTCGAAGATTTTGCTATATATAAATGGGTACATCTCTCTTATTTATCCTTGTGCATGAATAATGAAATTATATATATATATATATATATATATATATATATATATATATATATATATATATATATATATATATATTTGTATAATTATTTTTAAAAAGGAATTAAAATGATATTACAATTAATGAAATGGGTTAAAATAATAAAATCATGGAGGAAAAATAATTGATATTATTTCTTGTTCACATGTGGGTTCATACTGGAATTAATATGGGAAGGGTTGTTTTAAAATTAAATAAATATTCTGAATTACTCTTCTATTGATACTTGTCTTTTTGACTTATTTAACCTTTCATACTCTATGCTTTTTGATGTTCTACCTATTGATACTTATAGCTTTTTATTTGTGAACCCTAGGAGGATAAATTAATAGACTTGGTACGAAAGTATTAACTTGATTGCCCATTTGATATGAAAAGAGACTAATTATGATAAATGGATAAAATGAAATCCTTAAAGTGAAATAACAAAGATAGTAAATGAAGAATATTAAAAAAAATGAAGACTATGAATCTAGCTTTATACCAGAGCTTTATATTGGAGTACTAGATCACCCACATGTTATTGTGGTAGAGTGGTGACCCACGGTTCAGAGTACCTGACCATATACCTGAGGCATGGTGGCGTGATGTAACGCTCAATCAATGTTTATTATATCTTCCACCAGTGAGAGTTGATAGCCCATACGTCAAATGACGTATGCGATAGAATTATATTCTGAGGAAGCTTTAACCTATACATATGACATTACACTCTGATGATATTGGCTCTAGTGATTCATTTTTTAGTTGATTTATCATATTTAGACCATTGATACATGTTGATATTACCATGATAGCTTGTATACCGATTGATTAAATAGTAAGACTGGAGAATTGATTTTAATTGATGATAATAAATGATGATAAAGTGAAAATCCTAAACTCTAATATAAAAATATTACTTGCTTATAGATAATGATAATTGAAGATGATTATATATATATATATATATATAAATGGAGAATTTAAAAATAATAACTTAAAGTTGTAATAAAAGATGGTGATTTACTTTACTCCTTTGATTTCTTAAACAAGATTAAATTCATGCACATCTTTCTTGATTACCCACTTAGCCATTTTGCTAACTTTCTGCATTCCTTGGCCTCCAGTTTTGCAGACACAAAGATCCTTTTAATATTATAGTTAGTCCTAACTTTACATAGAGTTACTCAGAGATCTCGACGTTCTAGTTCCTATTTTGTTTTAATTGTGTTTCATTGTATTTTTGTTTTGTTTCAGGTGTCATCTTACTTATATAGTTTTGTTGTCTATGAAAAAGATTTTATATATATATATATATATATATATATATATATATATATATATATATATATATATATATATATATATATGATCCTGTCCGAAGGCCGAATCAACGGACGTTGGGTACGGGGCACTCTTCGACTGCTGATGTGGATCTTCGACGGGTGGCACGATGCTCCGGCGAACCTGCACCAAAGTCGGGCCGGGAAGGGGTTCCCGGCGGCGACCCTCCGAAGCTCAAGTCAGGTAAACAACGATAAAAAAGGTGGCTCCCAAAGTCTCAGAACGCATAGCCCAAAAACGTACCTCCGGTGAAGGATGAGAGGCTTTATATAGGGCTGTGGAGAAACAGGTGCGCACATATCGAGGTGTACACGTGTCCTCTGCCCATACCATAGTAAAGGCCCGTCAGTGAGCTTACCTGACCCCATACTGCTACAGTCCCCGCATGTCCTTGATGGGACAGCGGAATCCCCTATCATAAGATTTGGAGCATGGCCTACACGTGCGACCTACTTGCTGTCAGAAAAAGGTGTCCCTTGTCCTTTTCCACTCGATTCTTGCACTAGAGGACGTCGACCAGCTGACCGTCGAGCGTCCGGCCGGACGACCTCCGATATCCGGCCGGCCCATGTCCGTCTTCTGTCCAACCGGTCACGTATGATAGTGCACTTGGGAAACTATCGGTAGTGCTTTGTGGTGACTGTCAGCAGTATGCTTAATGTCTTCGGCTGAGCGTGCTGTACGCTCGGCCCTACGATCTTACCCAATGAGCGTCGGAACCCCTTCCATAAGGGTGCCTTTTTGCCTAGCTAAACACCGGATGGTCGCCCAGACGGTCAGCCCAATTTATCCGGTCGTCCAATCTGGCCTCCCGGTCGGTCAGCCTAGCTGGTCCGACCTTCTTCGATGGACCGCCCGGCTCTTTAACTTCCACGTGGCGTTGACCCCTTACAACGAGGGTCCCCTGTTCTTATCGCCGGATCACTTGCCTCCCCTTCAAGTCTTGTCGAAGGAAGCGATTAGTCCGACTGACTGGACTGCGAGTATGGTCGAACGGCTCCTTCGTGCTAGTACCCTCCGCTCGGTCAACCATAGATATAACCTTGAACGGACCAACAATGGTATTCACCGGATCCCCTCGTGTTCTGCGCCAATCTTCGACATTAAGGTTGAGCATGCTTTCATTAAATGCTCCGAATGATTGAATGCCACGTGGAGCGCTGCCATCAGCGTACGGCGGTAGTGACATGGTATTTTGATGTGATCGAAGCAATTCGAAATGGACGGCTAGATGCATGCTTTGATTCCCGTGACTGGATCCGACGGTGTGGACCGCCCGGCCTTCACCCTATAAATTCTTCGTTTCCTTCTCTCCCTCACTTACCTCCGCGATTTCCACCACTGCATCCTGCGCTTTTGGAGCTCCGGCGATCCGATTTCTGCTCTCCGGTGCCCCTTCCTCGATCCCTTTCTTCTCTGTAAGGCTTTATCACTTCCCTTCCTTATTTCTGGTGTCTCATTCGCATTTCTTTCCTTAGCTCCAATCCTTGAAACTTCTTTTCGTTGTCGGTTGCTTTCCTCTGGCCTTTTTGCCCTTTTTTGATTTCTTCCATCCGGCTCATGGCCAGTTCTTCTCATCCCGAAGAACAATCCCTCGGCCCATGGTATACTACCATGCGGTCCCGATTCGAACAACGAGATTTCGATATTTTGACAGACAATTTCGAAATTCCCGAGGATTTCGAAGTTCGCTTAGCTGGTCCCTCCGCTCGGCCGAACAAACCGCCTCGCGGTGCATTCTGTGTCTTTCGCGACCAGTTTACCGCCGGTCTGCGGTTCCCTGTACATCCTTTCATTGTAGATGTCTGTAATTATTTTGGTGTGTCGCTCGGAAGTTTAGTACCTAATACCTTCCGTCTCCTCTGCGGTGTTGTCGTTTTGTTTAAGATTCACAACATCCCCCTCCGACCGGAGGTCTTCTTTTATTTCTACTACCCTAAGCAAGCCGAGCCGGGCACCTTTATGTTCCAAGCTCGGCCCGGCTTGGTCTTTTTCAACAAACTACCCACCTCCAATAAACATTGGAAGGATTATTATTTCTACATCTGCATGCCCAGTCAGGCAAACTTCCCGACCCAGTGGCAGGTCAGTCTACCTCCTACTCCCGAGTTGAAGAAATTCAAAACCCGACCGGATTATCTTCATGCCGCCAATGTACTAGCCGGTCTGCGACTCGACATCAACAAACTTCTTCACGAGGGAGTGATGTACATTTTTGGGCTGAGTCCTATACGGACTCCTCTTCCGACCGGATTCAGTAAGAATTTTGCTTGGGCATTTGCTTTAATTGCTAACTGATTTCTTTTCTTTTTCCTGCAGCTGACATCGTCATGGACTCGGTGATGGCTGGCGTTCTGAAGAGAAAGGCGGCGGCTTTGGAAGCCGCAGCGGCCAAGGAAATGGAAGCGCGGGGCATCCAACTGGTCGGCTCCCATGAGGGAGAGAGCGGCACCCAAGCTGAATCGGCCGCTCAGGCTTCTCAACAGCACGTGGCCAGCGGAGCTACCCTCTCAGGAGAACCAACGACCCCCGAGGAAGGTTCCGCTCGGGAGGAGGAGCAACCCCTGCAAAAGAGGCGCCGGGTGGAGACTCCGCTGCGCTCTGCTACCTCCGCGGTTCAACCCTCCGACCGGGCCGCCGCGACTGCTCGAGGCAAGGCGCCGGTGACCGAAACCATTTCGTCCGACCGGACTCCTTCTGACTGGGATGAGCCAATTGCTCCGGTTGAGGCCACTCCGGTCAGCACTCTCCCACCTGCTCGCCATTCAGTCCAACGTTCGACCATTCATTCGCAGTTTTCTGCGCCGGCTTTTGATCCCCTTCCGGGTGCCGGTCGAACAATCCCCGGACATGGCCGCACTATCCGAGTCTCTCTTCATCTCCCGACCGAAGAGTTGATGCCCGAGGCCGACCGCCCGACCGTGCCCGAGCACACCATCACTTTAAAGGGGCCCCTAGCCGAGATGTGGGCTGATGCTCGGGAGCGGGTTGCACTGATCCCCCTACGCAACTTGGCCAACAGTCATATGCAAGAGGCCACGGGGGTAAGTTTGTCTTCTTCGAGGTTTGGGATGCGCTATCGCCGTTCGGCCACTAACCAATTTTAATTTTTTCTATTGCCAGAGATGGGTGGAAGAGATAGCAGTTTCCAACCGCCTAGCGATGGTGGATGAAGAACTGCGACAACTGAAGTCGGGAGTCGGTCCGTCCGGTTCTCAAGGCCCCTCATATTCCGAGCTGCAAAAGGAGCTGAAGAAAGCTCAAAATCTGCTGGCGGGCGAGCAGAAGAAGACGACCGACCAGGCCCACGCCTTGGCCCAGTCCGAGCGACAAGTCAAGTCGCTTGACACAAAAATAACTCTGGCCACCACTCGGAAGAATACTGCTATATCCGACCTGGAGAAGAAGAACGTGGAGGCTCGGGGCCTGGAGCTGAAGATAAAAGAGTTGACAGAGCAGCTCGACAAGGAGAAGGCGAGCCATTCGGGTGACGCGGAGAAGATTCAGCAGTTAAATGAGGCCCTTACCGGCTCCCAGGCAGCTCTCAAAGAATATCAAGATGCCGAGCCAAGCCGGATCGCTGCATTAAGACAGAGTTACATCCGATCGCCTGAATTCTCAGAGAAAATTTGCGAGCGGATGTACTCAGCTTTTGACTTGGCCATTACTGCCACTATGACCTATCTGAAGTCGAAGGGCCTTCTTCCGGAATCCACCAATATTCCGGCCGGCGATCAGGTGGCACTTCTAAGCAATATTCCGAGGGACCTCTATGACTTCATTGAATAGACTCTAGGCCGCTAGGCCAAAAAGACCTTTTTTTGTACTTAGGCCGCTCAGCCTTAAGCTTGAATTTTAATGCAATGCTTATCTTTCACGTACTCTTTTTGCTGTCGAATATGTGTTGCCCGCTCGCCTATTATCACCTCGCTTAAGTATTTGGCATCATATTTCCGCTCGGCTTCATACGCAATATTTCAACTATTCAATATTCCGCTCTGATTGCAAAAATCGCTCGCTAGACACCTATGTACCTTTAGGTGCTAGGCCGAGCGGACCGTAGAGACGATCTAACTATTGAAGACGGGTTTCTGGGGCAACCGCATCCCTTTTATGGGTATTTTCCGCTCGGATTATTTATAGACGCCGGCTCGTCTCTCGATATTTAACGTCGGAGCTCGACGGTCTTCCGCTCGGATTATTTATAGACGCCGGCTCGTCTCTCGATATTTAACGTCGGAGCTCGACGGTCTTCCGGATTATTTTTAACACAGCCGCTCTCGATATTTAACGTAGGAGCTCGACGGTCTTCCGCTCGGATTATTTATAGACGCGGGCTCGTCTCTCGATATTTAACGTCGGAGCTCGACGGTCTTCCGCTCGGATTATTTATAGACGCCGGCTCGTCTCTCGATATTTAACGTCGGAGCTCGACGGTCTTCCGCTCGGATTATTTATAGACGCCGGCTCGTCTCTCGATATTTAACGTCGGAGCTCGACGGTCTTCCGCTCGGATTATTTATAGACGCCGGCTCGTCTCTCGATATTTAACGTCGGAGCTCGACGGTCGATTCAAGGCTAACTCCCATACAACCCGCTCGGCGACAATAGTTCAGCAAACCCATTGGCCATCCTTTGAATTAATTTGGCATCCTGCATTACAAGGGTACGGGCGACCAAAATATATGCAAAAGTTGTATTAGTGCACCTTTCACCCGGCCCGATAAGGCTGGAAATGATTCACGCTCCAGGGCCGGTCCAATTGACGCCCGTCTTCATCGTCCAGATAATAAGCGCCCGAGCGGAGCTTTTCAATAACCTTGAAGGGGCCTGCCCAGGGAGCTTCCAGCTTGCCGACGTCGCCGACCGGCTTGACTTTCTTCCACACAAGATCGCCGATCTGGAATGATCTGGGAATTACTCGGCGGTTGTAGTTTTGCTTCATCCGCTGCCGGTACGCCATCAGCCGGACGGATGCCTTGGCTCTTTCTTCATCGACCAAATCCAGCTCCAGGTTCCTCCGCTCGGCGTTGTCCTCGTCATAACTTTGGATCCGACCGGATTCCACTCCCACTTCAACAGGAATGACTGCTTCGCCGCCATACACCAAGTGGAAAGGCGTGACGCCCGTCCCTTCCTTTGGAGCCGTTCGGATAGCCCATAAGACGCCCGGCACCTCATCTGGCCAACTTCCTCCCAAATGGTCGAGCCGAGCGCGCAAAATACGGAGAATTTCCCGGTTGGCCACTTCGGCTTGACCGTTGCTTTGAGGGTAAGCCACGGACGTGAAGTGTTGCTCGATACCATAGCTTTTGCACCTATCCTCTAGCATCTTCCCGGTGAATTGCCGCCCATTGTCTGATACCAATCGGCGAGGGATGCCGAATCGACAGATGATGTGTTGCCAGATAAATTTTTTGACCATCTGTTCGGTGATCCTGGCTAGCGGCTCGGCCTCCACCCACTTGGAGAAATAATCAACTGCCACTAGCAAAAATTTCCGCTGCCCGGTCGCCATCGGGAATGGACCAACAATATCCATTCCCCATTGATCGAACGGACATGAAACGGTTTATGTCTTCATTTCCTCGGCCGGTCGGTGGGAGAAGTTATGGTACTTCTGGCACGAAAGGCACGTAGACACTGTCCGAGCGGCGTCTGCTTGTAAGGTCGGCCAAAAGTATCCGGCTAGCAGGATCTTCTTAGCTAGTGCTCGTCCGCCCGGATGTCCTCCGCACGATCCTTGATGTACTTCTTGGAGGATGTAAGTCGAGTCTTCCGAGCTCACGCATTTCAACAGCGGACATGAGAAAGCCTTTTTGTAAAGCTGATCGCCGATGAGTGTGAACCGACCGGCTCTTCTCCTTAGCAGCTGGGCTTCATTCCGATCGGACGGTGTGGCTCCCGAGCGGAGAAACTCTATGATGGGTGTCCGCCAGTCGCATGGAAAAGTGAGGCCTTCGATCCGGTCGATGTGCGCCACCAACAGTACTTTTTCATTGATTGTTGAATGGCGACCGGCGTTATTGAGTTCGCGAGTTTGGCTAACTCATCGGCTGCTTGATTTTCTGCTCTGGGTATCTTCTGGACAATAACTTCCCTGAAGTCAGCTTTTAGCTTTTCGAAGGCTTCCGCGTAGAGCTTGAGCCGAGCACTATTAATTTCGAAGGTACCAAAGAGTTGCTGAGCGGCCAACTGCGAATCCGAGTGAAGCGTTACCCGACCGGCTCCCACATGCCGAGCTGCCTGCAAGCCAGCTATGAGGGCCTCATACTCTGCTTCATTGTTGGTAGCTTTATAATCCAGCCGGACGGATACGTGCATCTTCTCTTCTTGAGAGGAGAGTAACAATATTCCAATCCCGCTTCCGAGCCGAGTGGACGACCCATCCACATATATTCTCCACATAGCTTCCGGCTCTGGCCTTTGCACTTCAGTCACAAAATCGGCCAAGGATTGCGCTTTGATCGCCGAGCGGGGCTGGTATTGGATGTCAAATTCACTTAATTCCGTCGTCCACTTGATGAGTCGCCCGGCAGCTTCTGGATTCAATAGCACTCGCCCGAGCGGGCTGTTGGTCTTGATGATAATAGTATGCGCCAGGAAGTATGGGCGAAGTCGCCGAGCGGCGAGGACCAGAGCAAACGCCAACTTTTCGAGCCCGGTGTAGCGAGATTCAGCGTCTTTTAAAATATGACTGAGGAAATACACCGGCTCCTCTCCGCTCGCCCTCACTAGTGCTGAGCCAATTGCTTGTTCGGTGGAAGATAAATAAATACACAGTGGCTCACCCGCAGCCGACTTGGCTAACACTGGGAGGGAGTTCAGATATGCCTTCAAATCTTCAAATGCCCGGTCGCATTCTTCGTCCCAGTGAAATTTAGTGGCCTTGCGCAGGATTTTGAAGAATGGGAGGCTCCGGTCGGTAGTTTTGGAGATGAACCTGGAGAGAGCCGTTATCCGACCGGTCAAACGCTGCACCTCCCTCGTGCTTCTCGACGGCGGCATGTCTTGCAGAGCTTTCACCTTGCTAGGATTTGCTTCAATACCCCGCTCGGTCACTATGTATCCCAGAAAACGCCCTCCTTTTGCTCCGAACAGGCACTTCTGGGGATTTAGCTTGACTCTATATTTGCGCAGCGTTCTGAAGGTTTCCTCCATGTCTTTGAAGAGATCCGCCGCCCGGACGGATTTAATGAGAATGTCGTCCACATAAACTTCTAGATTCCGCCCGATCTGCTCTCGGAAAACTTTATTCATCAAGCGCTGATATGTGGCCCCCGCATTCTTCAATCCGAACGGCATCACATTGTAGCAATAAGTGCCATCGGCAGTCACGAAGCTGACTTTTTCCTGATCTTCACGGGCGAGCGGCACTTGGTGATAGCCCTGGTAGGCGTCGAGCATACAGATTAATTCACAGCCGGCCGTAGAATCAACCAGCTGATCTATCCGAGGCAGAGGATAAAAATCTTTCGGGCAGGCTTTGTTGAGATCCCGAAAATCTATGCATACTCTCCATTTGTTGTCCGGCTTGGAGACTAAGACTACGTTCGCCAGCCAGCTCGGGAATTGCACTTCGCGTATATAGCCGGCTTCCAGAAGCTTCTCCACCTCCGCCCGGATGATGGCGTTCTGTTTGGCGCTGAAATCTCTTTTTCTCTGCTTTACCGGCCGAGCGTCCGGTCGGACATGCAATTCATGCTGCGCTATGCTCGGCGAAATTCCAGGCAGCTCATGTGTCGACCAGACTGTTGGTGCAACCTTAGGTCAAGGTTGACCTGGTTGACCCGACTCGAGGTGACTTGACTCGAGTTGTATTTTGATGTTTGACTTAGGAAGATTGTCGATGCAACCTTAGGTCAAGGTTGACCTAGTTGAGTTGCATGTTGATGTTTGACACTCGTGAGAGAGTTCTATTCTTGATATGGGACAAGAATAGATGTTTGGGAGGTTGTTGGTGCAACCGTAGGTCAAGGTTGACCTGGTTGACCTGATTTGGGAAAAGTCCAAGCAGGGATCTTGGCACTGGAAAGTCCAAGTATGGAGACTTGGCACTGGAAAAGTCCAAGTATGGAGACTTGGCACTGGAAAAGTCCAAGCAGGGAGCTTGGCACGCAAAAAGTCCAAGTATGGAGACTTGGCACGGGAAAAGTCCAAGCAGGTAGCTTGGCACACGGAAAGTCCAAGTATGGAGACTTGGCACGGAGAAGTCCTGGTGAGTGAAGCCAGGCAGTGAGAAAGTCCTAACTGGGATGTTAGGCAGTGTGGAAATCCTGGTGAGTGAAGCCAGGTGAAAGTCCTGGTGAGTGAAGCCAGGCAAGGGAAAATCCAGATGGATCAGGGATGATCAGACTTCTGGTGTTGGAAAGTCCAAGTAGGTCAAGGGAGTGATCGGATACTTGGCACGAAGTGGAAAATCCAGATGGATCAGGGATGATCGGACATCTGGTGTGGAAAAGTCTAAGTGGGTCAAAAGGATTGACCGGACACTTAGCGGGGAGTGCTAGCAGGTCAAGGGAGTGACCAGATGCTAGGCATAATGTAGATTGACCGGATGTTGGTTTGGACTTGGTTTGGGCGAAAACCATGAGCTGGATCGATCTGGTGATCGATCCAGTGATACCGCGAATATTCTGATCGGTCTGGTGACCGATCAGTAACACATCAGTAGCATACTGTGTGATAACTGATCGGTCTGGTGACCGATCAGGAGTCGATCAGAAGCCGAACAGGAGCGAGGCGCAAGAGGGGCTGATCGGTCAGGGGACCGATCAGCACAAAGCCTGATCGGTCCCCAGACCGATCAGGAAGTTCCCTGATCGGTCTGTGGACCGATCAGGAGGATCCCTGATCGGTCCATGGACCGATCAGGGACGGAACAGAAGCGAAGGCTTCTTCCCTGATCGGTCCACAGACCGATCAGGGTTCTAGCCGTTGCGACGCAACGGCTAGTTTCTTCGCTGTTTCTCCTTCACAGGTATAAAGGATCGAGGGCATCTTCTGTGCTTCTACTTCCTACTTTTCCTCTCTTCTGCTGAAGATTTGTGGGCTGCGATAAGAGCTCTGTTGAGTTCCTTCCGAAAGCTTCGCGTGAGCTTCCCCGACTGGAACAGCTGCTGCTGTTAGGGTTTTTGAAGCTGCTGCTTCATCTGGACTCCAGTCGACGAGAAAGCAAGATTGGTAGAGTGCTTGTGTATTCTTATTGTATTTCTTGCTTATTCTTTGTACTTGTACTCCTGTTTGCTGTTGCAAATAAGTGTGGCGAGGTTTCTCCACCCAGAAGGAGTTTGTATTAGCCGATTTTCCGGGGACTCATCCACCGACGGATTGATTTGGGTTCGTCCACCTTACGGACACGCCGAGGAGTAGGAGCATCATCTCCGAACCTCGTACATAGCTGTGTTAAGGTTTGATATTCTTCCTTTCGTTTCTAGTTTATTTTTCCGCTGCGCTAACGAATTGTAGGAAGAAACGCGAAAGATTTGGGGCGGCTATTCACACCCCCCCTCTCTAGCCGTACGAAGGATCCTAACACAGACGAAGACATCATGATTTCTTCGAAGGCATTGGATTAGCTCCTCTTTCTGCTTCTCCTCCAGATCGGACGCAATAAAAGTCGTGGCCTCCGATCGGGTTGGGTGAATCCGCACTTCCTTTTTTTCTTTATAAATTAAAGAGGGTGACTTTTCGGTGATGGCGTTTACCTCGATCCGGGGTGACTTCCGAGCGGAATGGGCTTCTGCTCGGACCATCTCGATGTAGCATCGCCGAGCTGCTAGCTGATCTTCCCGCACTTCTCCCACTTTGTCCTCCATGGGGAACTTGATCTTCTGATGAAAGGTTGAGACTACCGCTCGGAATTCACTGAGCGCCGGTCGTCCCAAAATGACGTTGTAGGACGAGGGAGAGTCAACCACCACGAAGTTTATTGTCCTTGTCCTCTTGAGCGGCTCTTCTCCCAGCGAGATAGCCAACCAGATCTGTCCGACAGGTTGAACTTCGTTACCCGTAAACCCGTAGAGCGGAGTTGTCATGGGTAGCAGCTCGGCTCGATCAATTTGCAGCTGATCGAACGCCTTCTTGAATATGATGTTTACTGAGCTCCCTGTGTCAATAAATACGCGGTGAATAGTATAATTGGCTATTACCGCTTTGATGAGCAGGGCATCGTCGTGGGGCACTTCAACTCCTTCCAAGTCCCCGGGCCCAAAAAGGATTTCTGGTCCGCTCGCCCGCTCTTGGCTACAACCGACCACGTGAATCTGGAGCTGTCGGACGCTCGCCTTTCTAGCTCGGTTGGAGTCTCCTCCGGTCGGCCCGCCAGCAATAACGTTAATCTCACCTCGGGAAGTATTACTTCTATTTTCCTCTTCCCGAGCGGACGGTCGAGACCGTTCTCTGGACGCTCGGCGATTCTCCTGCCTTGGAGAACGATGCCGATCGGGAGTTTGCTGCCGTGGTCTATCAAACCGCGTCCGATCGGCTTCATGAGTTCTCTGTCTCCTGTCGACTGAGGGAGACCGTCGTCCGGCATTCCGGGGCACAGGATGAGCCACGAAGGGAAGACTTCGACAATCCCTTGTGTTGTGCGTATCCGTCCGGTGGAAGGAGCAGAACATCGAGGTCCATCTCTTCTTTCGCTTGGGTCGGGCGGCCGCTACCTCTTGCACATGGGACCTTGCGTGGGTGGATCGGATTGCTTCGGCCCTGGGTCCTCTAGGCGGCTGATGAGTGGCGTTCTGTTTCCGCTCGGCCTGAGGAGCCCGCTCGCTTGGAGTTTCCTTTTTCCTTGCCGCTTGTGCTTCCTCCACGTTGATGTACTCGTTTGCCCGGTGTAACATGTGATCATAGTCCCGGGGCGGCTTTCGGATGAGCGATCGGAAAAAATCCCCATCCACTAGCCCTTGTGTGAAGGCGTTCATCATGGTTTCCGAAGTGGCCGTTGTAATATCCATTGCCACTTTGTTGAACCGCTGTATGTAAACTCGGAGTGATTTGCGGGCTTCCTGCTTGATGGCGAACAGGCTCACGCTCGTTTTTTGATAGCGTCGACTGCTCGCAAAATGGTGGAGGAAGGCCATTCGGAAGTCCTTGAAGCTTGTGATAGATCCGTCCGGCAGCCTCCGAAACCACCGTTGAGCCGATCCCGAAAGAGTGGTAAGAAAAACTCGGCACTTTACTCCATCTGTGTATTGATGGAGCGTGGCTGTGTTATCAAACTTACCCAGATGATCATCTGGGTTGGTTGTCCCATTATATTTGCCGATCATCGGAGGCACGTAGTGCTTTGGCAGAGGATCTTTCAAGATGGCTTCTGAAAATTGGCGGTTAATCCGCTCGGGCGATGCGTCCGATCGGGGGGCTTTCCCTTTCCTATCATCTCGTCTGGGTCTTTCATCAGAAGAAGATCCCCGGTCTCTGTGAGTTGTTGCAGCTTCGGGGGTGCGAAATAAGACTCGATGGAATGCAACGGTGGCTTGAGGTGCTTCCGCTCGGCCACCAGAAGCTGAGGTTGCTTGCTGCTCCGGCCGCTCGGCTGTGGCTTTCTGTTTTTGCTCCACAAGCTTGGCGGCCCTTATCTCGATCAAGGCGTCGAGTTCCTCCGTCAAAAGCGTCACCGTGTGTTGTCGTCCAGCCTCGTCCATTGTTTCCGTTCGGATGCAGGAGCGTTCCCACAGACGGCGCCAAATTGATCCTGTCCGAAGGCCGAATCAACGGACGCTGGGCACGAGGCACTCTTCGACTGCTGATGTGGATCTTCGATGGGTGGCACGATGCTCTGGCGAACCTGCACCAAAGTCGGGCCGGGAAGGGGTTCCCGGCAGCGACCCTCCGACGCTCAAGTCAGGTAAACAACGATAAAAAAGGTGGCTCCCAAAGTCTCAGAACGCATAGCCCAAAAACGTACCTCCGGTGAAGGATGAGAGGCTTTATATAGGGCTGTGGAGAAACAGGTGCACACATACCGAGGTGTACACGTGTCCTCTGCCCATACCATAGTAAAGGCCCGTCAGTGAGCTTACTTGACCCCATACTGCTACAGTCCCCGCATGTCCTTGATGGGACAGCGGAATCCCCTGTCATAAGATTTGGAGCATGGCCTACACGTGCGACCTACTTGCTGTCAGAAAAAGATGTCCCTTGTCCTTTTCCACTCGATTCTTGCACTAGAGGACGTCGACCAGCTGACCGTCGAGCGTCCGGCCGGACGACCTCCGATATCAGGCCGACCCATGTCCGTCTTCTGTCCGACCGGTCACGTATGATAGTGCACTTGGGAAACTATCGGTAGTGCTTTGTGGTGACTGTCAGCAGTATGCTTAATGTCTTCGGCTGAGCGTGCTGTACGCTCGGCCCTACGATCTTACCCAATGAGCGTCGGAACCCCTTCCATAAGGGTGCCTTTTTGCCTAGCTAAACACTGGATGGCCGCCCGGACGGTCAGCCTAATTTATCTGGTCGTCCAATCTGGCCTCCCGGTCGGTCAGCCTAGCTGGTCCGACCTTCTTCGATGGACCGCCCGACTCTTTAACTTCCACGTGGCGTTGACCCCTTACAACGAGGGTCCCCTGTTCTTATCGCCGGATCAATATAATTTGATAAATTTCCTAATTATTATGTTTAGATTGTTCTTAGGGTTTCTTTGTATTATATTGTCACTGAGTGAGATACCAGGAACTATACCCCCTGGGCGTGACATAAATACATCAACGGTATCTAATTGTTGAATTATGACACGGGATTGGTTTCTTAAGCATGTCCCTATTCAAGTGACAAACAACATTGTAACACCAAGGATAAGTAAGTGGAGATCTACTTATTCTCATAAAAATAAAACAAAGGCTAAGTTAGCAAGAGTCTTACCTAGCTAGGTAACCATTATGTGTATTTCAACTCATGCTAAATTCATCTTATATAGTTAAATGTTTTTAATTAATTATATATCGTTATTGATTTTGTAGATTATTGTTGATATTCTCCCTACCTCTCGAGGAAGTAAATTTACTTGGTACCTCCATCCTTATTAAATTTGAGTCAATACCACAACAGGATAAGACATCTACTTCAAAATTTCACATAGACTTAGAGGAAGAAACTAGATGTTCTCATTGCACTGAAAATCCAAAACAAATCCAAAAGCTTACACTCGATAATGAAAGTTTAGTGAAAGTTAAACGAGAATTAGTCGTCATATTGGAAAAGGGATATTTCTTATCCAACTAGCCACCCTACCAAAGATCCTCATCCTAACCTCGTTTCAACCAATGTGACAAGGAGAGGGCATCAAAGAAGTCACTATAACCTTAGGTTCACCACTAAAGATGCACTTAATTGGCTAACATTGGTCCTAGGTAGGAAGAAGACCAGGAGAAAAAAAAGAGGGTGAAGTGGGTAACTTGGAGATAAAGTCTAGGGAGGTTGATTTTAATATGAAAGAAGAAGATAAAATTATATTAGTTGAGGATGAAATTGAGGATGAAGAAGAGGTTAATAAAAAGAAAAGCAGGGGCAATCAAATTAAGACTATGAGATTGAATGTTATTAAAGTAAGTTGACATTTATGCAATGATATTTAATTTTGATTAAAGTAATTATATTTTCTTTAATCTGAATTTTGCTTTTGTTAAATACATTGAGTTTGATTTATTTGTAATATCTGAAAGGAAAATTCAAAGAAATATTCTTTGAATTTTGCTAGTGTTGATTGACTCATCTAATGAATAGTGCATATCATTTACTAAGAATTTATCCTTAGAAACATCCATTTGAATTTCCACTTCCATTCTATTCTCGTTATATTCTTATTCAGTCTACATGTCCTCAGAAAGGTCTTCCAATCCTGTAAGTACTGGGTTATCCTTAAAACTAGGAGTTTGTTCATTCAAATTGAAACTGTAATTAATAGTCTCTCTAGTATTAACCATAACACTAGAGGAAGTTGAAGGTGACATATTGTTGGTAATCATATTTATATTTGGAGTAATAGATTTGTTTCAATTCTCTATTTGTGAATCTATAGATTGCATTATAATTCTAAGCACCTCAATGTAAATTTGATCTTCCATGTATTAATACAATTATAAATTAACCATATTTGAACTAATGGATTTGTTTCAATTCTTTATTTATGAATCTATAGATTGCATAATAACTCTGAGCATCTCATCAGAAATTTGATCTTCCATGTATTGATATAATCATAAATTAATCATATTGTGACAAAAATTATATAAGATTGTGAATATTTAAAATTTACAATAGAGGAAGTCAATAGATCATTAAATGTGTATCTTATTAAAATTATATTATAAATCTTTTAGGATTTATCCTTTTAGAAGTAATTATCTTGTAAATAAAGACATAATTAGGATTTTGATTATAAAAGTTAAATAGAGATATTTAAAAATTGGAAATGTTAATCTTCCTATAAATTAATAATACTAATTATCTATAAAAAAGGGAAATCCAGTAGAAGAAAATACATGTCTTAATTATTCACAGTGAAAAATTTTGTCCTCGGTAGGATTTTAAATGTTGTCGATATTTTAGAATTTTTCTTGAATACTTGCAATTCAAGAAGATTTGAAGATGCTTCGCCACACAGTGAACAGTGTCGAGGGTTTTGGTGCTGTCAGAATTTACACCAAACCAAAGCACGAAACTTCAGTTTTAAAGAAGCTTCGCCTTACAGGAAGATTTGAGCGCTGACCAAAAAAAGAATATACCTGGGTTTCGCTTGACCGTTATAGTCGGACATGACCAGGAGGAAGGTTGTGTTTGCTGATTATGACTTCAGTGGTCTGGAGGAGGGTCATTTGTCTTCGTTGAGTTGCTGCACTGTGCTGTAGACCATCAAAACATGTCAGTGTTGGAAATGACATGGTGTTTAAGTTTAGGTTTGATGAAGAAACTGTACCATTGTTGGTTGTAAGTGTTAGTTCGGAAGCTTGTAGCGAAGAGAAATTGACATGGTTCATACTTCTCTTTTGGTTCGGATGCACACAACAATCATGAGGGAAAAATTGGAGGGTAAAATCGATATCCTATATGTGATTCGAAAATTTTCAAAAAAACTTATGTGAAATGAATATTTGACCAACTTAGATACACGGTTCAATACAAATCTATATTTTTAATTTTAACTATGACAAATTTATTGGATATTAGATGTATACTATCATTTGTTAATGCTCTTTTCGCCTATTTACTTGTCCCTAGGGTTACAGTACCATGATAAGATATTTAGTTTGTCATCCAAATACTCATGATTCAATTTTCCAATTATAATTTATTTATAAAATTTTTTCTTATAAATAAGGTGCACACACAACTAATGAATATTATACATCTTAATTTATCTTGATAGTAGCCAGTAAAAAAATTTTATGAAACCGATCAGTCACCCAGCACTAATAATGAGGCTAAATGAATTTATTTATTTTTTCGCCTATTTACCTGACCTTAATCAATTTTATTTTCGATATTTACTCACCCTTTCCCAAGTTATTCTGCGTCGATCCCCTTTCCATCGCCGCCGCCTCTAGCTCGCGACGCCATGTCTTCTGCCCCGCCGCAGCGCTCCCAAGGATCGAGAGCGCCGTATGGTTATCAGAAGAAGTTCGTCCCCAGAAACAATCCCCCCTCCTCCACCTCCACCACCACCGCGGCCGCTTCCTCCTCCTCCTCCTCATCATCTTCATCAACAAATCCATCGATATCCACTGGTGGCAACCTTCCTCCATCCCTCACTACCGCCCTGAGGAATTCGTCGTCTTCATCCTCAGGATCTAGATCTAAGGAGAAGCGCGGCGATGGAGGCAACTTCATCGCCTACTTGCCCCACGATGAGGCAATCGCTTGCGGCCTCAGCGCTGACGCCGGTGGGCTGGACGCGATCGAGTCGCAGATGGTCGTTGATCTCCTTAACGACGAACTATCCAGGATACTTAAGATGAGACCTAAGGATTTCTGGAGAGAAGGTTGGGATCCTGGTTCCCGGAAGCTTAGTCGCTTTATATTCCAAAATGGGATATTGTATCCATTAGTCCTTTAGTTAAAACCCTCGTGCTGATTTCATATTCTGTTTTGTAAACATGTTACTTGTTTTTCAGTGGCGAGGAACGATGAGTTGCTTGAGTTTTTGGATAGTTATCTGCAATTTCGGAATAGATGGTATGATTTTACACATCGAGGGGCAAGGGGAGTTGTTGCAGGGGTCATCGTCGGAGAACTTGAGCTATGTCGGCGAGTTTTTATGATTCTCTATAGAATGTAAGCTCGCTATTAGTGATTTGTCATATCTTTGGGGGGTTCTCCTGATTTTTATTTGCTGTTCTTATTGTTATTTATGACACTTCGATAATGACCAATATAAGAACCTTTACAGGTCTTCCAACAAGGATCCTGGGGCCCACCCAAATGATTGTCTCAGCATGAAAGAGCACACAGGTTGCATAGCTTTTCCATGGTAACATAATTTTAAAGAATGATGAACTTCCTTCATCCAATCTTCCTTCTATAGCTCTCTTGCAGGAAAAGAATCTGCTTGATTTGCCAAAACTATTAGAAATTTGTGCTATTTATGGACATGAAAATGAAGAGTTAACCAAGTCCCTGGTATGGTCCCTAGCATCTGCTAATATTCGTTCATTATTTTTTTTTTCTTATCTACTTTCTTTTCTCTTAGTTGGATGACCAAATTTTGTTGGAAAAATAAAATTATGGTTCCTAAAAAGGCACCATAAGGAGTCCCGTAATTTTAATTTTCTGAAAAGGAATTCAAATTTACTTTTAGTTTCTTAGGTTGTCTAAATGTTTTTCTCATTTTGTAGTATACGTTCGTATCTATTTGAGGAATAAATAAAATTTCAAACATAGAAATGCAAGGAATTGAGGCATTGCCTAGAGTCAGACTCTAGTTTTTACTACTCTACATTTTATGCTAATTACTTTCCTATTAATGTCTGTAAATGAAAGCCCATTCCTTTGGTAGTTACCTAAACAGCATTCAGTCTGGAAAAAATTCTACAATTTGATTCATTAAAGCACCTTAAGTTCGTCATCAAAGATGATGATGGTTTGTTTATGGATTTGTGACATTTATAATAGAAAGTGATATATTAACAGACTCAATGTTCTGTTATATTTATTGTTCCTGACTTAGTTTTCTTCATCGAACATTTTGCTCTCAGGTTGTCAATGCTATAAAAGCCCAGCCGAAGCTTCTTAACAAAATTGATGAAGTGGTCTCTCATTTCCTGAATATAGTGCAAACTATGCATGAACGATGCAGCTCTTCTTTAGAGGTTTTATTTCTCAATCTTAGAATTATTTTTTTTAGAAAAAAATCTAAGAAGTTTTCTTTTGTTTTGATCTATATAAATGGAGTCTTCTTCAGTTGTTATTCATATATCTATTATCCATCTAAAGGGTTGCCCTTGAAATTTTTGCTACGGTTAACTCGGTATAATCTGAGTCATCTTTTAACTTTATTGATTAACTGTGACCAATCACTTATTTTAGTTAAACATTACAAAGATCTCCACTTTCTTTCTTGTTTCACAGATTAAGAAGCTGATGTAGACTTCGGTACTTTTGTTCTTTGACTAAGATATGATTGCTAGTTGAAGAGTGATCTATTGCTATTTCTCAGATTTCAAATGTTTTTGGAGAATATTGCCAAGATTTAGAGTTAACTTTATTATAATGAATCTGGAAATCTTCTTTTGTTTGTGTTTCAACAACAAAGCATGCAAAAAACATTTGACTGATGTGGCTCTTAGGTATTGTTTTCATCTGGAGGACAAGAAATTCATGGATGTGGTCAACTGTATAAGGATTTTTTGGAGGCAAGTCACTTTTCGTTTTTTTTTTTTTTGCAACATGTTTAGGTACCATTCTGAGTTATGCAATTATGGTTTTTTAAGTATTTGATCTATCTTCAGGTAATGGATTTTGTGAATGATGCTATCATGACGCTAGATGCATTTGCCGCTACATATGCACCTGCTAGTTTGTACTTCTCTCTACTTGAGTTCAGGTGTCTGCTTTTGTTGCTATCATTGTGAAATAGACATCGTGATTTTTTCTCTCTGAATTTTGTATGTTATTTCATTTTTCAGTCATGGGGGTGGAGATATGCTCAAAACTCTAGCAAGGTTGCATGATTCGTTGCTACCATGTTTGCAGAAAAGTTTTAAAATTATATCTAGTTCAAAGTCTGATATGGCATCAAATCCCAATGATATGGTCACTGATACGCTTATCAGCCAAAGAATATTGTCAGGAAGAATTGTTAATTTTGGTTGGAAATTGCTCAACTATTGCTATTTGAGTGATAATCCAATAGAAGATAACCTTCAGACCACTTCAAAAATGTTACCTGCGAAAGTAGAGGATCCTGTAATAAGAGGTGACATTATTGTTCATACTATGAAAGAGATTAATGAGGAAATTTCTTATAATTTCTCTGAAAATCATGGTAATGAAAGATTTCTCCAGAAACTTGAAAAGGAGTTCAAGATTTTGAACCACATTAACAACCTTCAAAGGAATGGTAAGTTAATCTTACTTTCTGATTGTTATTGTGATTTGTCTAGTAATTCTATAACTTTGATATTCCATTTGGTATGTTGTTTGACCTCCATCTTCTTAAGCTGGATTTATTCCATGTTACTGAAAAATAGTTGCTTCTTTTCTTTTTTTTTTTCATCTTGCATCTGCCTGTAATTCTGTTGATGAACATTTCAGATTTTCATTGAAAATGCGTTAGAATGCTTTCTCAATATGACCTGGTAGTATTGAATGATCATCCAATTGCATTCCAAACTCATAAACTCAAGTGTTGAATTTGGAAGGGACTTTTTCTGTGGCATAAAGATCATAGTTGTGGCCTACATCATAATTTAGTAAATGAATTTCAGAGCCTAATTGCTTTGCTGGTATTCACCCACTTTCAGATTCTAGCGAATCATAGGTCCAAATTGTTGGTTTGCTTGAGACTCGTATTTCTTAGGTTATTATCAGATTTAAATCTAACTAATTAATTGACAAAGTTTATCAGTTACTTGAGATTTTGATATGCTTTTGGTAATTTGACGGCCTGGTTAGTCTCATAGTGTGCTTGATTAGCCAATATTAATTTATCTTCTATGATTGTGCCCTAACATAAACTTGGTTATCGCTGGTATTTGAGAGCAAGATTCTTATGTCTGGCTCCTGTTTAGCCTTTAGAACCACTCTTTTAGGTAGTGGATTCATTAGGTAGATTTGTTAGAGTAGATATTTTATTTTGGTTAATTTCCCCGGGTAGGTCACCATCTTCTGCAGGAATATATACATGACATCAACGTTGAGGAATTGAGCCCATGTAACTGGCTGCATTAGGTTTAGAAACAGGATTTTAGCTAATGATGATACGTCTCTAACTTTGATGTGATTGTGTGTTGTTTTTGTTGTCTGATTATCTATTTTCTACTTTGTTTACAGGATGGTTATATATGGACGAGGAACAATTTCAGTATTTAATTAATATTGCAAGCCCACTAAATACAAAGTCCTGGGAGAGAGAAGCTACGATCCTTACCCCTTCAATCGATGGAAAAGTACAGACTGATGAGACTGTAATTGCTGAGTCTAAAATTAGTCAAATCAAAGACCTCTTTCCAGAATATGGTAGAGGATTTCTATCTGCCTGTCTTGAAGTTTATAACCAGAATCCTGAAGAAGTGATCCAGAGAATACTAGAAGGAACCCTTCATGAAGATCTATTATCTTTGGATACTTCATTAGAACAAATTCCATCAAGGAAACAAGCGTCTGGAAGGAATGACAAGGGGAAAGGTTTATTAATAGATCCTGAACCAAAGGGTAACATCCCATCTAGTATGGGTTCCATGTCGATGAGTAAAGTTGAAGATGGGCCCACGTCTTCTTCTTTCTCATCTTCAGCTGGGCGATACACTAGAAAGACTGATATTGTTGTGGCTGATTCTGCTATTCTTGATTATAAAACTACCAAAGATGCAGCAAAGACTGCAGCACTTGCAGCAGAGTATGAATACGAAGATGAGTATGATGATTCATTCGATGATTTAGGTCTGAGTATAGTCGAATCAGTAAGTGAGGAGGCAGATTACTTAACTGAGAGAGTTAGGCCTATTCCAGGAATGCCCACTGGCTCAGAGATAGAAACTTCATCAAATTCTAACTCAAAATGGAATTCAAAGAAGACACAATTTTATGTCAAGGATGGGAAGAACTATAGCTATAAGGTTTCAGGTTCAGTTGCTGTTTTAAATGCTCAAGATGCAGCTCTTGTGAATGAAGCCCAGAAAGAGATGATCCATGGTCTGGGTCGTGGTGGAAATTTACCAATTGGAGCTGTTAGGAGATTGTTGGATGCCGAGGAGAAGGATAATCAGATATCTGATCCTGCAGGAGATTCAGGTAGAGGGAACTCATCTCAGCGAGGAAGAGGAAGGAGAGGAGGTGGGAATCACCACAGAAAGGATAGAGCAATACGGAAGCATTTATCAGGGATGACTGGACATTAGATATATCTATTTTGATTATATGTGCAGCACATATATTGTCGCCCAAATTGTATATAGATAATCCTTTCATTGTGGAACATGTCAAGCCTGAATGTGTTCGTTTGGTCAGCTGCAATGGCGACTTCAGTTTTGGTAATGCAGACAACTAAACTTTTGCGAGGTAAAGTGTTTTTTCGATAACCCATTTTATATTTTCTTTCATTCTCACGTTGACAGAACTATCCTTCGTCTAGGTAGGATCAATGGCACAAAACAACACTTTTGGCAGAATTGATGAAAGGTGCAGTCAATAGGCAGTGGAATGCATGTTATAAATTCATGTTTTATGTATTAATAATGATATGCACATCTGAGCTATTAATTTAAAGTTGTGGCGCTGAATGATTAACATGTGCAGTGCAATCTCACTTTTATGAAGGGTTTCATTGTGTTACTTCTGGGGCATGCTTAATATACTTCGCTCGCATAAATTGCTAACGTTATATATTCGACTTGTTCAAAATGAGATGCTTCACTAATTAAATTTCAGTTGAAATATGTCGGTAAGTTTTAGTGATTTTTTTGAATAAATAACTCGACCTTTTGCATTGACGATATCTAATATCTGGAATAATTAGACAAGCATATATATATATATATATATATATATATATATATATATAAAGTGACCGTTTTGTTTATATATCAGACTAACCAGAATCACTTAGAACTTACAATTTGAGTGCCTCTCCTTACAATATTAGAAAGATATTAGCAAGTTCAGAATTACAGAAACAAAATTAAAATGATTTTATTTCGAGTTAATAGTAATTTAGAATTTTTAATAAAATTATTAGTATAATAAACACATAAGAAATGGGAAAGTGCTTCTCGATAATAATCAAAATAGAAATACCATAAATTTGAATTTGAATTTTCCAGAGGATAAAATAAATTCGGAACATGAACTGCTGTGCTCCTAAATGGGACCGTGATGGGCCGGACGCGAAGTTGGCATCCGGACCGTGCTCGATGCTGGTGTTTTAAAATTCTCAATCTCAGAACTCGCTCTCTGACAAACGATCCCACCTCTCTCTCTCTCCATCTCAAGTCTCAGTCGCCGCCATGAGGGGTCCGGGTCTCTTCTCCGATATCGGCAAGAAGGCCAAGGGTATGCTCCGATCCAACCTTCGATGCCTTCTCTCGATTCTTCGTCAAGCTTCTAAGATGGAGTGGATTTTGCGTTATTTATACTATGTTTTCTCGCTTTGATTCCGTTCTTGGGAATGCAGATCTGCTGAACAGGGACTACACCTACGACCCGAAGCTGACCATCTCCACCTATAGTTCTTCCGGAGTGGTAAACCCTCTCCCTGACAGCTGATTTCTCACCTTGGATTCTCTTTCCTCTTCCCTATTTTTTTTCTGGGATTGATTAGTCGGGGTGAAAAATCTTTGATTCAGTTGTTGTTTGATGTCTGTCAGAGGGAGAGATCTCGACTCTTGAGAATATTTTATTGGAAAAGAAGAGAGTGATGCATAAAGGTGGGATGGGAGAAGGGTTTATGGTTTTATCTAGGGATCAGCACGGGGGACAGCTTGGCCTCTCCTACCTTTAAAACTTAATGTTGTTAAGTTGTGATCTATAAAATACAATGATTGTAGGATCATATAAAACAGATATGTGTATCTAAGTATGAATTTTCATGGTATTTAATTGTTCAAAAAGTATCAAAATAAATAAGAATACCTAGATGCTGCATTTTTTATTATAAGCACTCAACGTCCCAAAGTATTCATTCCACGTGGCCTAGATGTCTGATAATCATTCTTTCATACAAAGTGGTTGCTATGTTTTAAAAGCATAGTTGTTAGAGTCACTTGATTAACGGTTCGTGTCTTGCCATATATGTTATGATTCAGCTGTGATAGAACTTCAAGAAACTATGACAATTTGCCTCTTTTTGTTTGACTGAATGTAAATCTTATTCTGTACAAGTTATATTAATACAGAGAAAATTTTTAGAATATAAATTTGACCAATCAAAAGCAAACTTAACAAGTTCAGAAATAAACTGAAGCCATAAGAGAAGAATGAAAGGATGAATCTTTTGTTAGGGATTGCCTCCTGAAACTGAACAAAAAAATGAAACCGAATGAAATAGCAAAAATTTGGTTTATGGTTAAGTTTCATTTAAAAAATCAGAAAGGATTTAAAAAAACTGAAAGGATTTCAATTTTGGTTTCAGTTTGAATTTAAAATAACAAAAGTATTCCTCTCTTCATCTAAATGGTCTTGGCCTTTCCTCATGACACAACCAAGGTGGGCCTGGCAATGATTTTCTAAGGTCGAAAACATTCGGCAGTCTATTTCCCATTTTATTTGAATGGTCATTGTAATGAATTAACAATAATTTGCAAATGTAAGAACCAATATGTATTTCTATGATAAATATCAACTTGCTCATTGGCAATATTATGCCACATATTCTCTTATATATTTTAGTGGTAGAGATATTGTAAATAAGATTGGAAGCTTGTTAACCTATTTTATTATGTTGTCTGAAGCTTATCTTTACAGAAACTTTTGTCAAAACAATTCACGATGGTAACCTTAGTTTGGCAACCTTGTTAAAAATTACTGTATAAGCCGTGTCAACTCCTAACAGATTGTTCTGTGTTGGTGTTGACTTTTGGAGCTTCAATTATTATTTCAAACATCCAATGTTGTAATTTTATGAAGACATTTCTGCTTGATATGTTTACTAAGCAGAATCTATTTGCTAACTTTCTTGCTGAGAACATTTATTTCAAATCTTTTTCTGTTCCATTCTGACGATCTTTTTTCTTTTCTCTCCAAAATATGAGATCTAATACCCCAATCAATCTGGTGCATCTTCAATTTATGTACTGTGTCTTGGACATATATTATTTCTTTATGTAACACCACTTTGAGCACATCCTTCAAATATGTTATCAGTTAGCCATGCTAAATTTTGTTTCAACTCAACAGCTAATTTCTTGTTTTCATCTTATAATATTTCGGTTGTCTCTTCTCATATTTGCAAGTTGATTGGTTTGTATTTCACCCTTAAAGAAGCATAAATTTTTCTAGATCTTCCAATGATGCTTTCCTTGTTAAAATCGTGACAATGGGTTCCATAACTTGTAATGGTTACTTAGAGATTTAAGGTTCATAGTTGACCTAATTTCTAATTTTAGTTGCAGATCTTGCACAAAAAGTACAATCCGTATGCCTCAATTATTTGGGGTGTATTATATAGGGCTTATTCCTCACTATTTTAGGTCAGATTTAAAGATTCATTAAGCTCAACAAATATGATTAAGATCCATGTTCACTAAGCTTCTAACATAGATTTATGCAGATTGACAATGTTTAACGCAGCCCTGCAGATAGGATTGGCTTATGGCAGTTTTTGTATTTGCATCTCTTGCAATTTTTTTTATTTCATTTTTATATGCTCTATTGCTCGTTGCATTGCTTTATTTCCATTTGTTTTGACTAAGTTTGGTCTATATACTTGTGATTCTTAATATCTGCTTGAATGTTATTTAATATGGTATTTTAACTGATAAAAGGCAAGAATTGGTATGAATCCTGTTGACTTCGCTTTCTGAGGTCTGCAGAGATGACTTTGATATTTAGCCTAGTCTTTTACATTCTCCAAAGTTTCCAGATGATCCTACATTATACCATGTGAATGTTTTCTGAAAATATCACCTGTAAATGAATGTTTTACACTTGGCTTCATAAATCTTGAGTAGTGTAAATTACTCATCAGCTTCCTTGTTATCTTTATTGGCTTCTTGTGGCAAAAAGAAATCTCCTAACTTGTTCTGAACGAAATTCAGGGGCTTACTGCTGCTGCAGTCAACAAAGGAGGAGTTTATACCTTTGATGTTGGCTCACAATACAAGTACCAGAACACTCTTCTTGATGTCAAAGTCGATACGAACTCAAATGTGTGCTTTCTGTCCTTTTCCCTTGTTAAAAACCCATTATGAGCAATAAGTTAAGTGACTTTTTTTAAATCAGATCTCAACAACGCTTACTATCACAGACATTGTTCCATATACTAAGGCCATTGCGTCTTTCAAGATACCTGATTATAATTCTGGAAAGGTAACTATTGTTCCTTCACTTACATCATGGAAAATTTTATGGAGGGTTTTTAGCTTAGCGTTTCAATCTTTCTAGTTGGAGCTGCAATATCTCCACGATCATGCAAGCTTTGCTTCAGTAGTAGCTCTGAAGCAATCTCCGGTGGTCGAACTTTCTGCAACACTCGGTACCAAAGTGGCTGCATTTGGTGTAGAGGCAGGTTTTGACACAGCATCAGGAAGCTTTGCCAAATATACTCTTGGGATTGGATTAACAAAGCCAGAATACCATGCTTCCATAGTTTTGTAAGTGCCTTTGGAAACTTAAACACGTCAACTTCATGTATGGCCTTCTCACACAATTTAGCATTTCTTGACCAGGGAAGACAAGTTAGATACTCTGAGAGCATCATATGTCCATCATTTGGATGAGATACAAAAGACCTCTGTGGTCGCAGAGATTGTGAGGCAATTCTCTGCGAACAAGAACACAGTTACGATTGGAGGGCAATACGCATTAGATCCCCAAACATTAGCAAAGGCACGGGTCAACAACTCAGGCAAGCTTGCAGCTCTTCTGCAGCATGAACTGAAACCAAAATCATTTCTCACCCTCTCCAGTGAGTTCGACACCAAGGCTTTGGAAAATGCTCCTAAGTTTGGTTTGGCTCTTGCTCTCAAGCCTTGAATGCACTTGTTAGCTCTCCTTGAATGCACTTGTTAGGCAGAGCTTCGTGCATAGTTTTTTAGGGCTCCGACTACAAGTCAAAATAAATCAATTCCCAAAACAATTTAGTGGTTTTCTAATTTTTTCAAGTGTCGCCCATGTACATGGCGAACCCTCTCTATTTCGAGTTGCCGAAATTTTCAATTTGTAATTTTTGCTGTCAAATCTATGTTCCAACTGACGTATGATCAGTTGCCACCGAATGCTACATCAATTTAATCCTGATGAACTCATAGACTGCACTTACATTATCTTACGAGTATGATTGCTGCTGTGGTTTTGTTTGTGTCGAGAGTTGACTCTGTTTGTTGGTTAGTAGTTGAGTTGCTAGATCAATGCTATTTAAGTATGGCATGACTTACGTCGAGCTCAGTGTAGCAGTTTGTGGGTTGGACTTGATAAAAAAATATATCCAGAACATCAGTATCAATTTGATTTAGTGAGACGATCTGACTAATCCGACCATACGAAAATTTCACTCGCTTTATCTTCAATTAAAGAGTCGGCATAGATAAAGATATAATTGTATGAGCTCTTCTCTCCTATGGATAATAAAGCAACTTCGAAAAAACAGCAAGTTCCATCGAGTTAAATTGCAAAAACTAAATCAGACTTCAGGAAAAAAAGTGCAGTTCTGGTAACCCATAAAGGGGAGAGTAAAGTTCATTTAAGCTCCAACAGGTTCGGCTTCACCTTCCATTGGCACATCTTCAGCAGGTCTCTCCAGTTTGACGCCCACATCCTCCTTGTAATCACCATGAACCTACAAATAACATCGGATTTTAAGATTTGAGACATTTTAACATTTTGATACCACGAGCTCAAAGAATTTGGAGTCCATAAAAGTACCTCCATGAGTTTTCCCAAATCAAACTTGGGGGCCTTCAGGATTTTAACTTTGCGGATGAAGACGTTTTGCAGTGGAAAAATGCTGGTTGTTGCTTTCTCGATCTCCTTGCCAATAACCTCTGGGATAAATTTCTGTACCAAATCCTTCAGATCACATGATGTCGCTTGGTTAACCATGATTTCGGTCATTTTACGACGAATCTGTGATAAAATTGTTTATTATGGATCTTCCACAACAATCTTATTGGTTTAAAAGAGAATTGAATTGCATAGTTTAATGGGCATACCTGTCTGATTTGGCTAGACTGTGCGTAGCAAGTGCGCTTCACCTGATTCGGACGTCTCTTTGTGAAGGCAATGCAGAACAACCGCAAGGTGTAGTTATCGGTGGTCTTCACATCAACATGGGCTTCAATGAGTGTTTGCCATTTTCGGACTAAGGATCGAAGCTTATCAGTTGTGAAATTCATTCCCTGGAAAAAGGAGACAAGGTTAAAGATCAAGAGTATAAAATTGATCAATTTGCAGGAGTACAAGATACATACCCAGAAATTAGTCAGAACATTCTTCCCTTGAACATCCTCTGCACGAAGCCGGATCTTCCTGTATGCCTGGTCCTCATCATTCTGAAGGTCAGCTAAAGAAACCTCAAACACTCTGTGCTTGAGACCTTCAGAGGCAATCTGAAACAAAAAAAACATAAGACAAGTTGAAGAAAGTACAAGAGCCACGAAGTCAGCATCCTCATTGAGCAATTTGCATGTACTGGCACTTATCAACAAGATAGAAAAACAGTTTTTGGATTAACCAGGAAAAATTAACCACATAAAAAAAAATTTATTCTTGTTAACTAAAAACAAAAGTGACAACTGAAAACCCCCATCAATTGTTTAGTGAATCACAGAGTTTTCTACATGGAAAATAGTTGGTTTAGTGGATATATTATGGATCTTGACCACCATAACAACCAAACCTGTTTCTCTTTCTAAAAAACTCCATATTTTGGAGAGGCAATCAGGTGGACAATGGCGGGGATTTGATTTGCTATTCAAAAGGATCTCTGGTGCATGATTGGCTGAGAAATAATTTTCTTCATCAACCCATTCAAAGGGAAGAAGACATAAAGAACTAGTGTTAAGTTATGAAAAATCAAATTTTAAGAATAATACAATGCAAGATGAATTTAGCATTCAGGGGCAGGGGGTTAAGATAATGGGAGCCACCTGCCAACCAAGGCCAAAAATTTTGTCCCTGACTATGATATTGTTTTCCAGTATGTGCACCAATTAACATGGTAATGAATTTCTTCAAGATAGCATTAAAGTTTTCCCTTTCATTCATGGCCAACAATATGGTCACACCATCAACATATATTTAATTTCTTAGATAAGATAAGAATTTTGGTTTTTTTTTCAAAATGTTCAAGTAAAATATTTCACCCATCTGAGGGAATTTCATGTAGAAAAGCTTTCAATATAAAGGAAATCTGCCTTCCTTTTTAATTCAAATGAACAAAAAATATCTTCACTACAGCAAAAAAACTATTTAAGCTACTAAATAAACCACAGCGACAACCTGAGTACAGTAGCTTATAAGCCACAGATATCTCAAGGGAATACTACATAAAGAAGATGATAGTGGCATGCCTTGGTTCCCTGAGTCCTAGAAACAAGGGTCTTCCCCACGTTTCTCACGCTGAAGACGGACGGAGCTTTAATGTCATACCAGTCCTTCTTAGCAAAAGGATCAACTCTGAAACACCAAATCGCTAGATCAGAAACCAGAAAAACTAACATCTTTAAGACTTACAAGGGATATAGACCAAAGAAAATATAGAAACAATGGAAATGAAGTTTAAAAATCACATCTTCTTCTTCCCTCCTTTCTTCCCCTTCGAGATCCTCTTGTTCTTCCTGCAAGTGGCCCAAAACAGAAACAAAGGTGAGAAACGAGATCAACGACATATAAGCGTTTGTAGTTATGTCCGTATCCCACCCGACCGCCATGGCTGCTGCTCTTGATGCTGCACTCGCTTTGCTCGGGCTTCGGCGCGTGAATACGGGCGACGAAAGAGGCTGCCCTAGGTCTAAACTGATTGGTTATATAGTTAGAGAAATGGGCCATGTAGTTGCCCATTAAAACAGGCCCAGTAGGCCCAATAATAGGGAAGACAATTGTTTTTATGTTTGAAATTACCTTCTTCCTCCTCTATAAACATAAACAAACAGAAGAGAAACAAATATCTAAGCCATAGCCATTTCCCCTCTGTCCGCGGCCATGGCCATGGCCATGGTGGTCTCGGCCGCTGCCCCTTCCGCTTCGTTATCGGCCGCCTCATCCGATCAAAAGCCCTTCGAGCCTAACAACGAGGCCATCAGGAAGCGGCTTCTCCGCAAGGGTGTCTTCCCCACCCCTAAGATCCTCCACGCCCTCCGCAAGAAAGAGACCCAGAAGGCTCTCCGCAGAGCCAAGAAACAAGCCCTCCAAGTGCAACCTTCTTCTGTATCGGAGTCGCAGAGTCGGGACTTGGAGAACGATGATCTCTTCCGCACCGTCTCCGCTGAGTACCGTGCCGTGAGGGAGGAGTTCCGCCGTAGAGACGAGAAGGCGGTGGTTCTCGCCGGGAAGCCATGGGAGGGTTCCAAGGCTGTCGACTTGAGAGATCTTACTAGCGCGAGAGAAACCCTCGGAGATGGGAGACTGAGGACTGAGCACCTGGAGGAACTGAGGCGGATGCTTGCGGAGAGGAATGGGGAGCAGTTCCGGTTGTTGTTGATTAATGATGAAGTAGAAGATACGGGTTGTGATTTTGGAAATAAAGAAGTGAAAAAACCACCGAAATCATGGCTGATGATAGAAGAAGAAGAAAGAATTCGCTTGCTTGTTGACAGGTACTAATTATTTGCGCTTGGCCTCTTCTCTGTCTTACATATTCCTTAATTATATTTCTTCTCTACCTACTTGCACAACCTTTTTGATATGTGAATCTTTCTCCCGGAACTTGTATTGGTCAATAGTTCGAAAAGTTCAGTTAGCTTTCATTATTGGTAATGCCACTTCAAATGAAATTGTCTTTTGTTCTTTGCAAGAATGCAAGGTTCTTTTTATTATTATTATTTGTCAATCATTCCATGCTTATTTATGTTTCTGTCTCTATGTTGTAGATGGTTCTGAGTTTACTGACAGAATATATTTTCTGAACAAATTGACTAGATTGTTATTTGGTGTTATAATAGTGAATGATGTTATCACATTTTTAACATAGAGAGACTCTGCTTTTTAATGATTACTGATCAACTAACAGAGTATTGGGGAGTGAGTTTGGTTATCATGCGAGATGTGGCCTTACATGAAGCATAATGATGGATAAGATCCATGTAATAACCTCAAATAGTTGGATCATAACTCTTCTTCTTCTTGTAATGTTAATATGGACTATACGTTTCATATGATATGGCAAATCAATCTTCATCACCTAAACGCTGGTTATCATCATTTCTCTGTATAATAAGAAATATGTTCTGCTTACTTTTTTAATTTGAAGACCAAGTAGTTGACTTTAGCCTGTATGATCAGAAAGTTTATTTGCTTACATTTGAACTACTAAGTCAACCACTCTAAGCATCTATTTGTCATTCAGGCTGAGCAGTTCGAACCTAAGCATGCAAGATTGGAAGTTTTCATGGATGATGAGGAAATCAGATATATTGTTTACAGAGATGTCCCTACTCAAAATAATTGAACGGCTGGGACATCTTGGAAAGTGGAGTTCTGCTCTGTCTGTTGTGGAATGGGTATACAATGAAAAGAACTACAAGCATAAGAAAAGCAGGTATGGCATATGGAAGTGGTTTTCACCTTGAAACTGGTGCTTGCTTGCTGCAGCCATGCCTTTCCTAATTGTGGATTGTTTGTTTTCCTTGAATCATTATGATAACTGAAAGTTTGGAATAACTATGTGAATACCTCAGTACTGATGCATTCAGCTCCATTTTGCAGGTTTGTGTACACCAAGCTTTTGTCTGTTCTTGGAAAGGAAAGGAGACCAATTGAAGCTCTTCAACTATTCAAGAAAATGCAGGTAATATATATATTTTTTTATTTCAAAATTTTCATGCTCTTTTACACCTCATCATTTTTAACTGTATAGTTTTTCCTATTTTGATGATCTTAGGAAGATGGGCAGTTATATCCAGACATGGCTGCATACCATAGTATCTCAGTCACACTTGGTCAAGCTGGTCTTGTACATGAGCTAATCAACATTATCAATTGCATGAAAGTAAAACCCTCCAGAAAGCTTAAGAACATGAATCGCAGAAATTGGGATCCCTGCATGGAGCCAGATATTGTCATTTATAATGCTGTGTGATTTTTTTTATTTGTTTACAGTTGTCTTTTTTTGGCATGATATAGTAACTGTATTCTGTTAATTTTTTTTAATTTTATATTAACTTGTTTATAGGTTTTGAATGCCTGCATTCCATCCCATCAATGGAAAGGAGTGTTTTGGGTGTTGGAACAGATGAGATATAGTGGTTTTAAACCTACTGGAGCAACATATGGTTTAGCTATGGAAGTATGTTCCGCATTACTCTTTGTTTTAGATATCATAGGCAAGAAAAAATTTTATTTTTCAACTTGGCAAAAACTCTTGAGTTCTCAATTTGAAAATCACTGCCATTTTGTCTATTCTCTTGAAATTCTCAACTTGTTAAGAAGCTTAAAAACTAGAAGTTGTGACATCTGACTGAATGTTCTCTCATTCACCTTAGATCTCTGAAATTCATGATTCCTCATAATATCTACTTCTAATGTATAATCTTGCTCTAACAATGAGTTGCCAGCTTTTATATCTGTTGCAAAAAACAACATCAGAGTTCACTTTAGATAAATTTTGTTCGTGAGCACATTCAGTAGGTTGTTATAGATGATCAAATGTTTTGTGGATGAACCTAATTATGGTTTAATATGGGGATGTAAGCCAAAGCTGTAATCTTGAAGATTTGTTTTATGTTTGCTGGTCTGTAGATTTGGATCACGAATCAATTATAAAAGAAGAATAATTTTGATGGAGGTTCATTACAAGTGATAATATTTGATCATTTTTATAGAAAATCTGCTAAACAGTTGGACATAGTGATTTGTTTTTTATTATTATTATGCTTTTTTGAGGTTTTTTAAATACTGAAGGATGGAAGTCTTTTTGAACAACTTTAAATGACAGCTAAAAGACAATATCTTGATTTTTGGATTGTGGTTTTGGAGCTTGGTATGTCCATAGCCAATAAATCGAGATAAAGGAGACTTACGCTAGGTTGTCAACTAGTGTTAAAACTTAGGTAAATATTATGTATGGATCTAGGCGTAGGAGTATTCATATAGTTGATCCCCTTTAATGGAATACAGGCTTGGTTGTTGTTGGTTTTGGAGTTTGGTCAAACTGGGTTAGACCAATGAGTGGTGGTTATTACTCTATATACTAATACCAAGTGGAAAGGAGGGGGGAGAGAGAGAGAGAAGGGAGCTTGCCCCTCCACCTTATTCCTCTTTTTTGATATTGAGTGGTGGTGGTTCTTAGTGTTTATCTCTTTTGTGTTTACACTTTATACTACTGCATTCTGATGGTCCATATTAGCACCAAACAGTGTTAAGATTACCGATATACTCATCTCCCTCTTATTTTCTGAAGAGACACTTTCAACTATAGTCTTACAGGAACTGCTTGTTGAAAGGTCATGCTGAAAGCGGGGAAGTATGATCTGGTACACAAGTTCTTTGAAAAGATGCGAAAAGGTGGAATAGCTCCCAAAGCACAAACCTACAGAGGTACTATTTTATGATCTTTTTTTTACATCGATTCTGATGTGGGGGGAGAATTCCACTGATTTGATGGTTGCAGTTCTTGTTAGAGCCTTTTGGGAAGAAGGTAAAATAGATGACGCACTTGAAGTCGTCATGGAAATGGAACATAGAGGAGTTGTTGGAGCAGCTAGTGTCTATTACGAGTTAGCTTGTTGCCTTTGCAACAAAGGTAGATGGCGAGATGCGATGATTGAGGTGCAATTTTTTTATCAGCATCTGTTCTATTAAAGCAGCTGTGTGCATTTATACTAACTTATGCACATTCTCATCTTAGCTGTGTTCCACTGGAGAATGTATTTCTTTTATTTACTGATTTTCATTGCAGAAGAATGAGGGTTCTTTATCCATCTGATTTTCTAACCATTATTTTTGATATTGTTTTTGTGTGGTAAAACATTTTCTCCGATGCTTCTGATTAGGGTTGTAAACAAGCCGAGTCGAGCTTTGGGGTGTTCAAGCTTGTTTGATAAGGTAACCAAGCCGAGCCGAGCCGAACTTAAAATGAACCAAGTTTTTGAAATATCTTTTTTTAGAAAACACTATCTATTATTTTAGAAAACAGACACAAAAAATACAAACCAAACACCTTTTTCAGAAATGCACGTTTTCAGAAAATGAAAATGAAAAACGCACAAACCAAACGCACCCTTAATTGTTTAATTGGTTATTAAAAATGATAATTTAAATTTATTTATTTATTTTATTTTATTATTTATTTAGCATATTGAAAAAAGTTCACGAACGTTAACAAGCTGAACACATATATGTTCAACCTTGTTTGTTTAGCTTAACGAGCTGTTCAAGCTTGTTTGTTTAATTAATCTTATGTATATTGAACGAATATAAACAAACTTTTACCAAGCCGAACACCAAACTTGTTCATGAACGCTTGGTTTATTTACAGCCCTACTTCTGATTTAGCATATATGCATCATGCACATACTGATTATATTTGCTGGTTTTCATTCACATCAGAAGGCGAGTTCTTAGTCATCTTTTTTTCTCTAAACACATATATATATTCTTGTAATTGTTCAATCAATTTTGTTATTTGTCTTAAAACATGTTCTGAGTTGTTAGTTATGCACCATGCACATCTGATCTATTGGCTCTGGGAATTAAATGCATTGGTGCCTCTGGCGCAGTGACTTTAGCCTTCGATACTACTAAGAGATTTTGCTTATTGAACCAGAAATACTATGTGAATAACGTGCACTGTTAAACAAACTGCTTTGGTTCCTATCAGCATGATGTGTTATCATACTCTCAACCTACTCTTTTGCTTTATTACTTCCAAAGCCTATCTTTTTCTCAGTTGACGCCTCAACTCTTTCTTTTGATTTACTAAGACAGTTTTTTGCCATCTATTTCTTATTAGAAAGCAACGCTCTCTATGTAATATATAATTTTTTACATGCAAAATATAATATTGGTTGCTTGTTTGTGTAGTTTACCTTTTTATTTGACTTAATCTAATTGATCTTTGAGCAAATATAAATATTCACTTCTCTTTGATATTCATTATTACATGCTTTAGTAGTATTAATCTGCCTGCTATGGTTCTTTCAGTATTTTGCTGCTGTATTATCGACAGATTATGTTTTTTCAATGTTAAAATTGCAGGTTGAGAAATTAAAAAGGGTCCCTTTTAGAAAACCTTTGGAGGTAGCATTCACTGGTATGATCCTAGCTTCATTGGATGGTGGATTCGTTAGTGACTGCATCTCAATTTTTGAACATATGAAAGACCACTGTGCTCCTAATGTTGGAACCATAAATGCCATGCTGAAAGTCTATTCTTGTGCTGACATGTTTGCAAAAGCTAAAGAACTATTTGAAGCTACTAAAGCCACACATGGCGGTTTAGAATCCTCTGGAAATTATTCATCTCTTCAGCTGGATTCATATTCATATAAATCTATGCTAGAGGCATCTGCTTCTTCCCAACAATGGGAGTACTTTGAGTATGTCTACAAGGAGATGATTTTGTCTGGTTTCAAGCTAGATCATAGAAAATTTTCATGGTGCCTAGTTAAAGCATCCAGAGCTGGAAAGGTAAGCTTCTATTTACTATTTTTTTCAGTTTTCTCAGGTTCATGAATCTCATGGTGTCTTGTTATTAAATTTTGATAGAATAGTTTTTCTGTAACTTATTTGTTGCTTGCTACTACAGTTATCACATATGGTACCACCTCTATTGTTGTGTCTAGGAAGAAACCTTTTGAATGGTTTCATGGCATGTACACTTATTGAAGATCAAGAATACCAAAACGAAAGTGACCCGGAATGGTTTCAGACATGCTTTTATATTCATCAAATCAATTCATCTAAGGAAATTAATTAGAATCTTTTCCTTATGTTGTCATACTGGCTCAATTATTCTGCACATTCTTGTACTAAAGCATATTTGGCATGAAATTTAGATAGGGACATCTATGTAAAATGTTGTAACTCTTGAAGCAGAGACAAGGCTCGAACCTCAATTATCTAGTAACAATGAGGCACCTTTTCCATGGTTCCTTGTCTTTTTTGTTTACAACTTTACATGCCTTAGATGTCAGTTAAAATATTTATAGGCCTGAGATTGCTTGTTATGTAATCTCACGTATGCATACTGATTAACTTACTAGTATCGTCTGGTTTCTTTTCAGTGGCATTTGCTAGAGCATGCATTCGACACAATTCTGGAGGCTGAAGAAATTCCTCATACATCGCTTTTCATGGAAATGATATGCCAGACCATCGCCCAAGGGGATTTGGGAAGGACAGTGAGTCTACTCAACAGTATGGCTCATGCTTCGCTTTCAGTGAGTGAAAGTCAGTGGACCAGCTTACTGGAGAGGCAGATCGCTACATTGGGCATGGGGAAGTTGCAAGACCTACTAAACCATTTGCAGAGCTGCAGCCTTGTGATGGAAGATCCCGTCCCAATTTTTTTGAAGTCACTGCACTTGATTTCTGGTCGAAGATTTTTGGAGGGCACAGAGTCTGTTGCAGGTTCGATCGGCAGTTTGGAAAATGATGAAAAAATTAAGGATTATCAACATGTTGATGTGCCCGGCCGAATAGATGGCAGGTCGCCATCTCTGTCATCGACTTCTTATTCATGCAGTCTCGTTGAAATGCTTGATGCAGAGAGCAGCGCTAATGCCAGTTTGCTGGAAGAATTTGATAATTTGGAAAGCAGTTCACCTGCAGGGGCTCAAAGAAGCGAACATTCCTGTTTTGAGCACAACGAAGAGTTTTATTTTACTGATTCAACACTGGATTTGTTAACTTCTGGAATACGAACACCTTTCCCAGAATCGCCGCCGGCATCAGAAATACTTGAAAGGTGGAGGATTAGGCAAGAAGATTAAGGATGCACTTTGGGCAATGAACAAGTCATTCCTCTTTTTGTTTGATGTTATTTCGTGTCAATATTATTCATAGGAAATGATGTAATTTTTCCTGAATTTTTATTTTGATATTAGTTTTAAATTTCAAAATGTCATTGAAGTATTTAACAAACAATTAATAGCATACTGCTTCATTCCTACTTAAATTGACATTGGTTTTTTATCCCGCAAAATAAAATTACTATATAAAAAGGCAATTGAAATTGATTCTCTATATAATTATTTATATTTAAATAAATTTTATTTGTGCAAATATATTCTAAATTACTAAATATATAAACAAATTTATTCAATAGCTTGGTTTAAGTGGTTTGTCAAGGAAAAAATCTAGAAGAAATATACAGCATAAGAATTTTACAATTATGGATCATACATTAAGCACTTGCATGTAAATCATCGCACTTGCTCATGTTTTGGATTAGAAGCTTGGTAGCAAGCAGCAGAAGTTCTGCCATCTCTCGTCCGGCAGCAGGAATAGCATCACTTTTCTCACTTTTGGAGGCCTCCGAAGGATCGGATGACTCGTAAAGACTTTTGTAGGCATCAGATTCATCCCCGGACCAGCTGATCGGGAGCGATCCATCAAGCACAGTCTTCATTTGCTTTGCCTCTGTCATGATATTGCTCAATGCTTCAATTGTACTTTCGATGGATGAAGCTTCATTTTGAGCCTACGCAAGGAATATCATGTTTGATGGATTATATTTAACAGATGCAAGTTAATATCATAGTTTTCAGGCTGATAACGCCACCATGTTATTGTGTGTTACACATGACTATGTATATATATCCATGTATAAAGGCGACTGAAGATGAACAGTTCACTTGCAAGTGTTCATCTACAGTAGTCAACAATTGGGAGGGAACCAACGCAACTGAAGGTAAACAGATCAATTGCAAGAGTTCATCTACAGTAGTCAACAATTGGAAGGGAACCAACGCAACTGAAGGTAAACAGATCAATTGCAAGAGTTCATCTACAGTACTCAACAATTGGGAAGAAAACAACGATTATGATGGTGTCATTACAGAATGGCGAAAAGTTGGGCAAACTGAGATATCATCAAGCTCGAAACAAATGAGCTTCACAGAAGAAAATAGAATAACGAACAAGATTTTTATCATCTCCATGACCAAGCCATTAAGGTGTATTGACCATAAATAAGGTGGCACCGTGTGTAAATTGGTATGCCAAAAACGAGAACAAAAACTAAAGCTGTGTGCAAGTTTCCTAGCATACCGATTTCTTCCAATGAATACTCAGACAAACTGCTTAATAAATTATTGATATAGATCCAAAAAGAAAAAGAAAAGGACAAAAGCAATTGAAGAGATCAGGTAACACATCAAATGAAACTCTCTTAAACAACAAGGGTTGATATGTTTTAAAGAGAAGGAAAAAACTAGGATCAGGATGACCGATGGTTTGAACTAAAGAAATGCCAAGTGACATCTGTATAAATTCTATAGTGAACTCAGAATTATACATAAGAATTAAATGTGAACTAGAATCATCTGTTCAATGAGGATATAAAAAAGGTCATACGGCCAAAAGCACCTAAATGAAGATTCTGCCGATCAAAATTATCCATAATTGATGGCTAACCTTCAAAAGCAAAAGATGAAGTCTACGAATTGAGGAGGTAAGGTGTTCCAAACGAGCTATGCTTTCTTGGAAAGTAGCATTTTCAATTTTTAATCTGCAGTAAATGAAAAATGATCATAAAACAATTGCCTTGAGAAAACAAGAAAAAAAATTAATACCAAACTTAACTATTGTGTTCCACTTAAATCAAAACATTGAGTAAAACTACACATGTTCAATCTTAATCCTATAAATACCTAACATGTCTCAATAATCTAAGAAAAAAATAATTTTGCTGACCTTACTAATGTCAATATGACCATTCATATCTGTCTGTATCTACACTTTCATATTCATAAATAATTGACAAGATTACCAATGACATGTAAATGCATCAAGTAGTTGGTGTACAACTTGCAACTGATTGGTAATTGTGAGCATGCAAAACCATCATCATTAATGGCATCAATTGTGTGCCATTTTTTTCTAGTTTTTCAAAGCACATGCACATACAAGTGCAGAGTCAGTTGTACTATGAACTGAGTAGCTGGAAAAATTGACTACACAAACATGATTATATGTATATTCAGAATGTTTGTTGCTTGGCATCTAAAGGGGGAAAAAAAAAATACTAACCTAGCAAAATTTATATTAGAATGCTTAGTTTTGGCTGGGTCACTCTCTTCAATGTTTCTTGGAGAGCCATCTTGATGTTTGTGGTCAGGCACCATCCAACGCTTCAAGTATGTTTTTTTCAAAATATTCTTCAATTTCCCTTCTTGTTCTTGGATAGTAATGTTTTTATCAGAATCAACAAAACAACTGTCTTTCAAACTACGACTGTTGTTCCTGCAATGGCTAAATCATAGGAACTTTATTTGCCAAAGTTTTTCCAAAGCTAAAAGTAGAACTGCATTTTCCATCTGGCATGGACGAAACATGGAAAGGATAGAATAATATGTGCACATACTAAAAGTGCCATAAACTAACAAAAAATTCAAGAATATCTTCAAGGGCTTCATAGTAAACCATGATATAACACTCAGGGATGAACTACAATTCTAGAATGTTCATAAAGCTAGGCAGACATCTGAAACTCGAGCGTTCAGGGATCACCTACTTCTAAGATTTTTGTTCTACCAACTTACCAATGAGGTAAAACTTGTCAGCCATCTGAAACTCGAGCAATTCAAGCGTGTACGACCATTATACAATGACCAAGTATATTTAAACAAAATACAGTACATATAATTTTGTATTTTCTTTTATGGATGCTCTGGAGTACAACGACCATCTGGAATATCGCATTTGTATTGACAACCATCATCGAGTGAATTAAATGGTCATTTAAAAGTGTAAAATAGGTGTTCTACTCTTAAAGCATTATTTAAGGCATAATCATTACATGAGCATATATAGACTTATATTAAAACTCTAATCCTAGATGTACTAACTTGGAACCAAACTCACTGCCCCTAATAATCCCAATACCTTTCACAGTTATGAACAGCAAATATCAGCCAATGGAAACTAATAAAGATAACGGACAATAGGCAACATACTCTTTTAATAGTTCATAATCTCTTTTAAGTTCAGCCAATTCCATGAGAGCGTTGACCTTCTCACTGGTAACCTAGGAAGCATAATAGAAAGAAAACATCAACAATAAAGGTATCAATTTTGGAAGGACTGTGAATGTATATCATGTCAGTACAAGTGCACGTTGTAGTAACATGTTGAAGGATCATAATAAAAAGGTTAGTGTGTATTGAAGTCCCAACAAACAGATCCTTGTTACTTGACATAACCCTCAATTATTTTGTCAACTGTCAAAGGAAATATATTCAGTCACTACTTTTTCTGTATATCATATTCAAGGTAATAAATCATCTTAAAACAAAACCTTAGCGCGTAAACCTAATCACACTGAGGGTGTTTTATATCACAAATGGAAAGTCATTGTCTACAAGAAGAATTTCAAATATGAAATAACCACAATAATTACCAACAGTATTATCACCAGATCCATAATAAACAGTGTAAAAGAATGTTTCTGCTAGAGACCTTGATTTCCTGAGCTGTATGGTTAACAGCTGTAGGAGGCAATCAGCACATTTTATTATTTATTTACCAAGTGAGATAAAGGAACCCAACAATCCTATGTGATCCTGGAAGAACTCATTTTAGGAACTGGGGCATGTTAAGTTAGTCACATACTCAGACCAAATCTTGTACCTTTGTTAATAAAAGCTTTTGTGATCCACCAAATCATGCCCCTAAGATTACACTTTATATGATGGATATGGTTTTATATCCAGCAAACATTTAGTATGCAAGCTGGAGAACGCCTTAAAGAGAAACTTACTTGAGACAAATTTCTTTGGAGTTCCTCTAACTTATTTTGCAGAGCTTTGTTAAGATCTCTCTCCAACATATGTCTCTCTTCTTGCTGTGATAAGAGCAGTAATGCTTCAACCTGGAAGCGGAATATGGAATAAGCTTCATAAATTAACATTTAAAATATTTCATTCTTTCAAAATTTGTATCTCAGCATGAAAGTGTTGGAAACAGATAAAGGGATACTGAAGTCGAACACAATGTAAAAGTTTAATATTTGAGATGCAGTATACCTTCTCTTGCAATGCTAGTGCAAAGGCACTTGGTGTATCACATGTGTTGCCATTGCTATGCACAGCATTACTTGAAGGAATATCAATCTTCTGCAATTGAGGAGAGTGGCTTAATAAAGATTAAATTACAAAAAAATAGGAACAATAGAGTTCTTTGAGATGTAATCAATCTTCTGCAATTGAGGAGTAGCCTAAGCATTCCTTGAGATGTAATCAACAAATCATTCATTATGTAGATCATGAAAATAACACCATATATTAAGCATTCCTTGCCTCCACCTTTTTCATGCTATAATTTTCAGCCACGTAAGTCATAATCAAACAAAATATATATTCTATTTTTATTTATCTGCATTTGGGAGTCACATCTTAACATGTTTTTTATTTTAAAAAAAAACCACCTCACAGTGCTTTGTTGTATCTTTTCAGTGTTAATGGTTTCATGTACCTCATTGCTATAACCTGTCTTATCACGTGTAAAGACTAAAAGTAACAATGGATCACATTGTTATCACCACTCGGGGAACATTTCCTTGTTTTTTTTCATGGAACTCAGTTTTTACTTTTGAACTTGAAATATTTAAATCAAGAGAGCATCAGCTTTCTGTCTTATGCATGGTTGAATAACACAGTTAAACTGACAAACCATAATGATTGATTGTGCATGTCGGCATGAACTTCATCACGGCACTGTCTAATGACCAATCAACCACACAAAATTCATACTACCAAATAGTTTACCTCTACAAGTGCTTAATAAGACCATGTCAAATCAACATTTTTGTAACTTATTGTTCACAAAATGCTTGCCATTCTAAACCAAAAGTGACCATTTTTCCATTTTGTTGTAGGATTAGTCTCATGAATAATAAAAACAGAAAGGAGACATATGAAGTCCTAGTTTTTATAACAGGTAATAAATACAGTCCACTTTGAACAGGCAAAAGCACAATCAGTGTTCATAAGTTCATAGCATGTCATCTGATACAATTGAAATATACTTTTGAGCATAAGTACTGGAAGGTGGGCAGTGGACCGCCTTATATTTAGAGTGGTCCACTACGAGCCACATGCCAACTGTAGGACGGGTGATTGTCAATATGCTAGTAATGGTTATACTAGGCGTTTCCCCTCTTTTCAGCATTATAAGCTGGTTTCAGCTTATACTCTCATTCTGTGCAAATTCTCTTAAATCTTTCAAATTCCTTTTTCCACCATTCCTTCCATGGTGCAGCTTGATCTTGAATGTCAATCCATTGTTGTCTTTATTCACTATGGATAGGTATCCCAGGTTGAAGCATTATGCAAGTAAAACTACATTTTCAGGTGACTACTTTGACGTACACAAAAGCCCTAAATAATTAAATACCCACAGGCTAGAAACTGAAAAGAAACCAAGCAATGCAAGGGCCAGACAATTGAGCTGATAAACAAACCCTAAATAATTAAGTACCAACAGGTTAGAAAACGACAAAGAAACCAAGCAATGACAGGAATTCCTCTGTGAAGCCAAGAAACAAGAAAAATGACATCGATGCAGAATCAAAAACATGAAGTCAGACAAATGAGCTGATAAACAAGAAGCCAAAAAAATGACAGAAATTCTTCTGCAAAGTGGCCTCTGACTCTCAGCAATATGGAGGACACTCAATCATGGGACTGGTAGTGAAAATGATAGGAGAGACACCGATACAGAATCAAAAGTAGTTCCTTTTCATGATAGCAGACATACGCATGGACTGACAATGCATGGGAAAAAGATAAGCAGGGAGCTAAGTGCTGCTACATGACATTCCTGTTAGGCTTTGAGTGAAAGGAAATTTGTTTCTTTAGAAGTTATATGGTAAAAAATAGGCATCCAACTTGAATCAAACTTCATGATCAAAAACAAACTGAGCCAAAGCTTTGTAACCATAGAATAAAGGGGAAATTACCACCTATTTTTTCCTTTTTCTCAGGGCGATGCAAAGTAAATATGTCAGGAATTAACTAATAATTGGCACAATAAATTTGTTAACACAAGAAAATATGAGCAACTAATGCAAATTATTCTAGTATAATGTGGACAAGAGAGCTAGGTCTCAAATATTTTTTTTTCTCAAGACAAAAAGATTAGATAGAAAGAATACAAACCCTGTCCAATAAATGGGAGTTAACATCATTCATGACATGCACATCTTTGCATTCAACGTCATCACATTGTTTCTCTCCGTCAGAGGACACTACACTTGATTCATGGTCCATCTGAGATTCACTCAATCTTCTACGAACCTCAACAAGCATTTTGTCCATCCAAGATGATACTTCATCCAACTCTTGTATGATCTTTAACCTATGTTCCACATGATAACTTCGCATTGCTGATAATCCTTCCTTTACCAACGAAGCCAACATTATCTGTATTCCATATCAATTTATGTTTCATAATACTTACATTTTATAGTAAAGAAAGCTATTTATGACAAAATCAAAATACTGATCTTTCACCTGTTTTGTCTCTAAAGATCGTACATTTCTCCTAAGATGTTGCTCGATTTGGAGTCCCTACAAGTCCACAAAACATTAAAGATCATGGTAAAGAAGATCAAGAGTCATGGATTCACTTGTTTGTTCCTTTCCATATTTAAGGCTACCATTCGCAAATTATTTTGAAGCTTGCTAATTGAATTTCTCAAAGTATCCTTCTCTTCTTCTAAGGAGGCCTGTATGACACATGCTATGTTAATTAAACAGGAAAATTTGCTAAAATTGAGAACTATAACCATCATTCAACATGCAAGGAAAAGAAACTGATATTCTTTAAACTGTTTCATGATAGGCAGCATAAGGAGCTCTGCCCCACATGTTTGCAACCAACAGATGTGAACCACAAGAATCGATTTTCAAGTTCAACAAAAGATTTCATCAGAAAATAGAAGATAGAGAATTAACCTAGTGCTTCAAATGACAAAGTTGATAAGTATCTAAAAACATTTGGCGACATGTGCAATAAGTATGCCCTTGAGTGGTCTAAAGGCAGGCCAGCTTCAAACAATAAATGAAAGAACACTACTGTTGTAATTTCAAGTTAAAATAAACAAGCTCAATTTAGCTTCGGGAAGGTTGGAGCATGTTGAATTAGTATGCTAAAAGAACATGCTGCCTCATATTTTCTAGGTTCAGTAAATTAACAATCTGAACATAGCCATCACTAAGCTCTACTTCTTAATGTTCATGAACAGATAGAACTGGGAGTGAAAACAATCCAACACTGGATTGGTCAAGACAAGCTAAATGGATTCAGTAATAAGATGAATGTCACACTTCATTCATATTTTACTCAATTCAAATTGATCATTTTATTAATTATGCAAAAGAAAAAGGATGTAATCTGAGGCATCCTACCACGAGGGGTGTTTGTATATATGCCTACAAGTATGGATACCATACTGCTTACAAACCTTGATTTGATCCAATGGAATAGGAGAAGGCATGGTTCAAATTTCATTCCTCACTAAGAATGTCAAACTCCAAATGATTAAACTAAGTTTCCATGACCTGTAATTCTGAACTGCTAGAAAGAACAGTAGTTATGTTCTTAATTTGTTTACAAAAAATAGAACCACAATCTGAAAAGAGAGCAATACAAACTTTAGAGCAGTTTGTTTGATGGCATAAACAACAGTGTTTCTCTAAGAAATTTGTTTGATGGCATGCTTCAAACTAGAAATTATGTTTTCATATGAAACCATACAGTATCCATTCGCATATAAAGTAGCTTTTGATATTATTAAAACTACAAGACAGATTTATCTGAAGCCAGTAAGGTGAAATCCAGAATCCAACATATTATTATACTATGATTTGACTGTCTTTGCTTAAATATGAGTTCCATTGGGTTCGTGAATTTCTGAAAGTGCATGGTCATAAGAAAATAACATGGTTACTTTACAATGTATTTGGAAGTGGAGGTTTCCTCATCATTGTTATAAATCCATCTTTCTGGAGGATCATCAAGCAGGCAACTACACATGTCCAGCAATGGTATATCTGCAGAAAGCCCAGTATCTCGTTCTCGGATCTTGTAAAACTTACTTACTACCTGAAAAAGGATGGAAATGTATAAATCAAAGAAAACATATTTATGAGGTCTACATGGAAACTATGGCACATGCAAGACATACCAGACCATTGACTCAATAACAACAAGAAAGAGAAAAAACACAAAATGCCTGTCATTCTAGTTTCAAAGGAATTAGTCATAACAAGGCCTCTAATTATTAGGTAATACTGAATAAACTACATTCTAATTATGACAGTAGTTTGTAATACATCATCCAAGCTGAAACTAGTTTTTCTATAGTTTGTTAACAATGATTTCCACCATGACCTGTTGACAACAAAATGGCCACAAAAGAAACCTAGAGCATAATATAGATCAGTAATGTCAAAGAAAAGACCACAATTGCAGCAGGCAATGGTTAGAACAAAAAGAAAAACCTCAGCAATTTCACAACCTCAGATTCAGCCAGATCATCTTTCTACCCACTGAATTGATCTCAGCATCATCATATCAGTTATGAATACAAATACTAATGCACACAAAACCCTGGTTTCCTCCCTAATGCCAGCTTCAATTTTGAATCATCTCACAATGATGGTTCAGAGTCTTTAGACTGCAAAGCAACTTACAAGTTGTTCCTCAAGAAAGTTGGAGCAGTGCTACTCTTCAGATAATGTGCAAACATAATTCTCTAATGAAAATTAACCAAGCCTGTGTTAAACAAGTATTATTTCATTGAAAAGTTCACAGGTTTGAAGAATTTTGGAAATTTTAGTTCGACAACACATGCTAGTCATTTAGTCAAGAAGCTAAAATTAAACTGAAAACAGAGGAAGTTGAAGATGATAATTGGAAAATTGAATAAATTCAAGTTGTTATTTTAGTCATAAAGAAATGGCTCGTCACATGTCACTGGTATGCAAGTAACTTGAAATAAAATTGGAGACCAAACTCCAGAATCCCGTTGAATTTTTCTTTCAAGACAAAGTATGGTATCTCTAGAATATTGTTTGCTATGTAGAAAAATTCTCATTTCTCAGTCCAATGTTTAAAAATTAAATGTTGTTTCTTCAGTCTTCACATGACCTTATATTTTATAGTGAGATGCCTTTTAGTTGGAAATGGACAAATCAGGATCACAGAGAACATTGACGTTGGAGATCCATGCTACTGTTACATCTGAATGATTTCTTGAAGAAAAAAAAGAAGTAAAAGCACTAAAATGTTATATTACTATGCAAAAGATGAAAAATATTGAGAGTGAGCAATTGTTAAGAGTTGAGACAAGTAGAGAGCATGAGAGAAAATTTACCTTCGGACAAGATTCACTTTGCCTTTTTAATTCTTCCAATTCCACCTGTAAGGAATTATTAAGTTTTTTCCCCTCAAGGAATGCTGATTCAAGTTCCTCTAATCTGCAAGAGATGTCAATTACTTCTTAAAATGATATTTGTACCATATCATGATCAACCAATGAAACCAATATATAAAGTCGCAGTGTGATCCAACCATTAAAAGCACAGAACACCATCGTTTCAAGATATGGGTACCTAACTACCAGAATATGGGTTTACCTAATACTTGTACACAAGCTGCTAGCAGATATAGAAACGTATTTAAGAAAAGTTAAGACAAATCAGAAATGATTCAATCAGAGTATGAAGACAATTTTTTGGCCAAAAGTAACTAGAAAAGCAAGAAAAAGGAATATAATACTTGTCAACCATCATGCCACAGAATATCATACATTTGAATGCTATATCAGCCGAAGAAATAACTAGTAAAGCTTTATGTATTTTTCATATTATCAAATCTGCTTTTGCTGCAAAAGTTGAGTTAGAAAGCACTGAAGTTAGTTATACATTCTATAAGATATTATCTTTGGTAGCAGGGTCAAGCAAGGTTGCCTGATATCACAGATTTTTTTCTGAAAGGAATACATTGGTTATTTGCCAGTAGAATCTAAATTGTAATTTCAAACTTGACGTAGAAGAGCATCTTTCTTTTTTTTATTATACTTATTTGGTGTCAAAAAAGGTACAAACAAATACCAAACTAACAGGTATTTTGGATAGGATGGTTGATGGTTCATCTTTTAAGTTTACATCTAAGTTGTTGAATCTTCAAGCTTGGAACCCCGAGCAAATCACCATTAAATAGTATGCCAACGGTGTATATGTACAAAATATTCCTGAAGGAGCAGGGATGTTATGTCTGGAAGCACTAGCACACAGAGCACTGAAGCAATTTACTGTAAAGACACTGCATTTTCAGAGTCCTATCATGTAGAACATTGTATAGCCTATTATGTGAAGGTCAGTTTGCAGGCTCAAAGGAATTTATACTGAAGAGTAATTCGTAACAGCACAAGTTTCTCAGTGTTTGTCTTGCATGATGATGTCAATTTCTTCAGAACTTTATCTTGTGACTATTAATATGCATTAGTTTTGACAATAAACCATTAAGAAACAGATGAATACTTCTTCTCAAAATTATTGATTTTTTCTGACATAGCTTCTTCATGCTCTTTAGCCTTCTCAGCCTGTCAAAATTATACAACATATAGTGTCAAAGTATTATTTCTATTTATATCAAAAGGAGCAACGAAAAAATGAGAAAGACAATGATTAGAACCTCCATTAGGGAGTTATCTCGTTCAGCAAAAGCAGCTACCACACAACCTTGAAAAAATTTCACTTGTTTCTCTGCTTCCTTGTTCTGCCAAACAATGTTAGAGAGCTAGGAAACTTTAAAGAAGCTAAAGAACCATTCATGTCCACGAATTTAGATTCACTTAAAAGATTTGACTTAAAGCAAATATTTTATACAGGAAGAAAAATAAAAATGTCAATTCTGAGAAAATATTAAATGCTAGACTACCTCTGTATTGATGCAACCTGTGAATCAACGGTTCAAAAAGTTTTGGGTAAAACAAATAGACTTGAATTTTAAATTATAATTTAATTTGGAATTGTAAGTGGTGTTTAACATCATTTAAAGTTATTTGGTAGTCTGTGCAATTTCAGAAAAAAGGTTTATTATTCGAGCTATTTTTGGTAGACAATTCTGTTTTCTTGTCATAGTTAATTAATTTCCTAAGTTGTCAAGTCTTATAAGGTAAGTGAGTTTTTTTAACCCCATTTGATTAATTGTATTTTCCAATTTTGATTGGGGTTGGCACCATTAAAAAGACCAAAACTCCCTCATATATTATATTCATATATATACACCCAGATACTTTTAGTTTAGCCCATTTAATAATTTTTTAAGATGAAAATAAAACCACATTAATGAATTTTTTTAGTGATGTAATCTGCTGTCATAGTTAGAGATAGACATGATATCAATCCATCATCCATGTATATGAGCATCATCATCTGAAGTCTCAGATCTGTTTTTAGCCTGAATTACTGATCAAACACAAAGTTTCATTTATAGGATAAAAATACCATAAGATTAAATTGATAGACATATACACATATTGATTAAATTGAATTTTGGAAATTTACTAATTTTATTATTCAGGAACTTACTAATTTAAATTTTGTTCATTGTAGTATACATGTTTATAGAAAACAAAAAATTGCCTGCTCTAGCCAAGAGGCATGGGCACTATCATTATCTCAACAGCAATTGAACACCATATTATGCTATCTTATTTGTCTGAAGTCATATCAAATTTCAAAACTTTGCTGTTTACATATCAACCAATTACAAAAGGCTGTCATCCCTAATTATGGAGGTAAATAAATGACATTTAGTATGTGACCACAAACTAGATGAATATCAAATATTAGATTAGGATATGTAGGATCTGTGCATTGGAATGAGAAATTCCTACAAGATTGATGAAAGAAATGTCAATGATTGAAAGTTTCAAGTCATGTCTTTCCCGAATTAGTCAAATGTAATTTTTACTAAATATTGGAGAAACACTATTTTGATCCATGTAATCAGTTGTTCTTTTAAATTCCAATATGAAGCCTAAGTTAAAAGGTCAAATCAACATTCATCCCGATCCCTAAATGCCAACCAGAATATTTAACATCATATAGATTTCAATGTTTTGAGAAAATTTTTGAATAATAGAGCACCATATCTATAGGTTCTAAATGGAAGCAAGAATAAGAATGTGCAGTACGTAAAAACAGTTGGGAGCCTTGTGAACTACAATTTTCTGCATGACTATAATAATTGCAATTTTTACCTAAGCCATTGGCCTCTGTCCTATAGATGAACCATATCAGATTAGATAGAGGATAGAGCACTTTTACTATTTAAGAACCTTGTCAACTACACTAAGCTTCAAGATAATCATATTGCAAATTAGTTACACTGTTTTGATAGAGTATATATGTACCTTTATAACTTCAGCAGCATGTAAATCAGCTAGCTGGCTCTGGAAGTAAATCATAAAGAATAAGAAAAAACATTATCAGATTTATTATTCACGGGACAAAATATCACAAACCTTTATGTGATAAGCTTCAGAAAGCTCCTCTTGAAGGTTCTGCTTCTCTCTAATGCATCCAGCCAATTTCTTTTTCAAGTCCACAATTTCCTGCTCTAAACCAGCTGTCCTGATAAGGGTTCCAGATAGCTGAAACTGATATTAATGAAAACCCCAAGCACAAAGCAAACTGTGGGCTAAAATATAATAATCATTCAATGCACCTCTGAAAATGCATTCGAGTTGCTACTGCAAGATAACTAGGACCAGCTTGTTGCATGCACAACTGCTCAATATCCTTCCTGAGTTGATCGCGCTCTTCAAAATACAAGTTGCATGTATGTTGTTAATAAACTTACGGCTAACTGGAAGAAATCCAAACTGTAGACCAAACTGTAGACAGCAACAATGTAACTAGTCCACACTCATGCATTTTACCCCATTATTTTCACATATTACTAACATGAATGCTACACATATAGGGACGTCTTAGCCAGATGCATGCGTGATGTATCACCCATCATTGAAGAGGATGAATCTACCCTAGACAACTCAGAAGTTTTCAGTAGGTTGAACTGTGCAAAGTTTGAATTACAACTGAAATTTTAATCTATTACTAAATAGAATGGTTGCGCGGTTGCGCCCACCAAATTTGATGAATCCATAATGAGGCTAAATTGATTAATGGTAGAATGATCAAAGATCAGCTGAAGAATGAAGTTGAGAACAATAAGATCAATGAAAGACAAAATATATTATAGAAATGCATGTAAAAAGTTAAAGATCATACCATATTGAAGCTGTTCAATCTGGTAGAGAAGAGTGTGCTCGTTGTTTCCTCTTTCATCCATTACTGACAAAAATATATGAAAAGTATTATCTTCCTCCTAACAACTAAAAATAAAATCTAGTGCCATATTTGTAGGATCCAGAATGCAGAAGGAACTGAGACACTACTAGCATCGGATATTCTACTAACCAAAAATCAAAAATTTTGAAAACAACTAAACTATAAAGTGTAGATTTGAATATCATAGAAGGTTGAGATGACCAATTGAAACCTCCAAGCAGAGCAAGAGTTCAAAATGAAACAAAAAACAAACAAATATCCTTCTAAACTTTTCGTGGTAATTAGAAAGTTAAAGCTTTTGTCATTGGTTGTGGTTGAAATTTAAGCATCTTGTATATTTTTGCTAACCTATGACTTCAAAAACCACCTTAATCTTTTAAACCCCATAGTTTATTGAATTACTTACTAGACTTCAAAATCACTTATAAGTTTACATACATCAGATGCAATTAGACTTCAAAATTTTACTTTATTATTCCAAGAGAATCATTGATTTTCTTGCAAAAGGAAAATTAGTAAGCACATTAAAATTCTACTCAAATGACAAAATAAACTACAGTTCAAGTGGTTTTGTTATAAGAATACATTATACACTAATGTAACCTCTACCCGTCAATTCATAAGCTAAATGAAAGTTGTCATTAAATTATTAACTTCTCAATGATATCAGGACATCTACACGTTGCAGTTTTTGTAGAATTATCCATAACTATAATATACATTAACTGGAAAAAGACAATTAAATATAGCTATAACACTAGTGACGTAAGGAACAAATTACGATGGATAATCCATCGTTTCATAATTTTTGAGATGAGAAAAAGAAACTGAAAGGTTATGATCAAAATGGACCAGGGGACAGAAAATTCTGTTTTACAGCTGAAGATAGTTTCCCCCAAAAAATCCATACCCCAATTTGTAGCAGTGGATAATCCTTCACAATTTCAATAGCCCTTCTCAGGGTCTTCCTTGTATTGGGATCTACAGAGACCCTAGTTCAATAAACAACCCAAACAAATACAAGCCGGTGCGTTGATCGTATGTATAACTGCTAAATAATTACTTTACGATAACGCAAAGGAAGATTCCTCCTTCTAGATGGGTCTTTTTTGGTTTGCTTCTAAGAAACAAGTCTCGGTAACGACATCCAGTACGAGCCGAAGAATAGGGTAAGGGATGCAAGGGAGGGTGAAACGAGGAGAAAAGGAGATCGATGTCCTCCCCAAACCGTCGGCGTCTACCGGCGGACTCTCCGGCGGAAAGGGAACGGAAAGAGGGAAGGAAACTAAAGAAGACTTACCAGGAGAACGATGGGGACGCCGAGGAGCTTGCGAGTTGCGATGACCTCGTCACGAAACTACCGTAGGCTTCTTCACTTTTCTTTTATAAATTGCTCCTCGAAGTTAGAACAAATTGTACATGTAAGCTTGGGCTATGGGCTTAATCTCAACATGAAAATGGGCTCACTACACAGGCCCATTAACTCGGCAATCGAATCGCCTCCAACCAACCAGTCATCGTCGCACAAGTGTCGCGCTCCCTCTGGTGACGAGTCACCCGCCGAAGCTCTGCCTCGCGACGTGGCGTCCATGCACGGTGCCTCCTTGCGAGACCCACGCATGTCCAGATGTCCCGGTCCCCCTTCTCCCATCCATTCTTATTCTTATGCCCTCTCTTCTTCCATTCCCTGCATGTCCATCGCAAGCACAGAGACAGAGAGAGGGGACGTACGAAATGATGTCTTGGAGAGCTCTGGTTCTGGTCGGACTGACAGCCATTCTGTGCACCCTTGCCACGGCTGAAAATGGAGACGACGTCCACCACTTGCCGAAGTTCACTTCGCTCGTGGCCAAAGAGAACAGGGAAATCCTGGCACTGTCCGAGTCAGGGAAGATAACGGCCATCGACGTGCATGATGGCTACGGCGACGCTTATCACCTCCAGTTCATCACCATGGAGCCTGGTTCAATCTTCCTCCCTGTGCTCCTCCGCACTGACATGGCCTTCTACGTTCACACTGGTACGCATTTATCAGTTTCTTCAGTCTCTTGATTTCGCTCTGCGTGCAAGTGTTTGTTATGAAGCTTTCGACCTTTCGTGTGTAGGTAGAGGAAGAGTGACCTTCATCAGCCAGGGCGGTGACGAGGAAGAAATGGACGTCGTCCGCGGCGACGTTTACAGGCTCGAGCAAGGTACCACCTTCTACGTGAAAAGCCACCCCGATCCCGCGAGAGAGCGGCTCCGGATTCATGCCATCTTTGACACTTCAGAGATTGATTGTTACAGTGCATTGGTAGGTTTGTAAGTCGATCTTTGGGCATTGTTGACGAGGCTAACTGCTTCTTGGTTGCAGGGGCTTTCTGCAGGAGCTTACTCGAATGTCAGCGACTTAGTTCGAGGATTCGATGACGGCGTTCTCCAGATGGGTTTTGGGGTACCTTAATAATTTGAACTTGTGACAAGATCTGGATTTGATATACGAGTGATTGATTTCTGTAATGGATGTGCAAGGTTTCGGCGGAAACAGTTCGAGACATCAAATCTGCTCCGACGCCTCCTCCGATAGTGCTCTCGTCTGGAAGGAATGAGACGGAGGAGCCAAACTGGAAGAAAGAGATCATTGGAGCCCTTTTTGGCGTCAGAGGAACGTCCGATTTTCTGAGCAAGAAGAAAAAGATGAGCGGAAGCAAGGCGTTCAATTTCTTCAAGGCCAAACCGGACGTGCAGAACGCGAATGGATGGAGCACTGCGTTGACGCACAAGGACCTCAAAGCTCTCAAGGGCTCCCATTTTGCCCCATTCATGGTCAATTTGATGAGGGTTAGCGATCGAATTCTTGAAAATCTTCGAGAAATCTGGACTTGTGTTGATTTGCTAATGGCATTTTGAAGGGCTCGATGATGGGGCCGCACTGGAACCCTAGGGCGACGGAGGTCGCCATCGTGATAGAGGGGCGAGGCGTGGTACAACTAATTTGCCCCAGCGATGCATCGGGAAAGAAGATCAGGGCCGCCGCCAGATGCCAGAACACGAGGTTCGAGGTGAAGAAAGGGGATGTGTTCGTGGTGCCGCGATTCCACCCGATGGCGCAGATCTCGTACAACAACGAGACCTTGGCGTTCGTGGGATTCAGCAGCTCGACGAAAAACAACCACCCGCAGTTCCTGACGGGGAAGAGGTCAGTGCTGCGGACGATCGGCGTGGATGTGTTGGCGGCGGCGTTCAATGTGAATTCGAGCGTGGTAGAGGGCTTTCTGGCCTCTCGGGACGAGTCGATCATGCGTCCGTGCACGTCGTGCGCGGAGGAGATGAAAGCGAAGATGAAGAGGGAGGAAGAGGAGAAGAGGGAGGAAGAGGAGGCGAGGAAGAGAGAGGAGGAGGAGGAGGAAGAAGAAGAGTGGGAAAGAGAGGAAGAGGCGAGGAAGAAGAAAGAGGAGGCGGCGGCGAGGAAGGAGAAGGAAGAAGACGAAAGGAAGAGAGAAGAGGAAGAGAAAGAGAAAGAGGAGAGGAGATGGGAGGAAGAAGAGGAGCGGAAAAGAGAGGAAGAGTGGAAGGAAGGAAGGAAGGAGGAGTGAGTGGGTTTTGAACTAGTAGTCTCCGAATAAAGACGAAGGATGAATAATGAATTTCTTTCATGCATTTTTCTTTTGCGTGGTAGTTTTGCTTAATCAATTTACTTTAATAATAGCAAATAAAGCATTATAAGTTCGACTCTATAGCTGTAAGTCGAGTCGAGTTTTGTAATAAATGTAAGCAAGTGAGTTTAAAATGAATTAATTCGCTTTAAATGATTATTTAAGTTTAGTTTAAACTTTTTTTTTATTTATTGTTATTGAGTTATCAAGTTAAATTTATTTGATTATTTAAAACTTTTATATATAAAGTTGTTAGTTTATTTTAAATTTTATTTATTTATTTTTAATTGGTTGATTAAAGTTTTATTGATTAATACGGTTTAAAAATATTGTTCAGAATATTACTAAGTTGAGTGTATAAGTATTTAAGTTGAATATTACTAAGTTGAATGTATAAGTATTTAAGTTGAATATTACTAAGTTGAATGTATAAGTATTTAAGTTGAATGAATTGTTTAATTTTATTATTGAATTGATTTTATAAGTATTGAATGAATATTGATTCCGTCCGGAAGTGGCAATAGATAGAATTATCCATGAGTTAGTTAGGAGTTTGACTAAATAAAGATTTTTGACCTGGGAATATTTGCAAGCGCTAGTGGAAGAAGGGAAAAAAATATAAGTAAGAATATCATAGGACTTCTTTTATAATGTCTTATAATTATGTTTGATAACATGTTTAATCATTATCACTATGCTTCTGTATCCTGTAGTCTCATCGTAGGTGTGGAAAGTGTTACGTATTCATAAAAAAGTATAATCTTCTGATTTTCTAATAAACTCACGTGTTGTATTAATGATAAAACTAAATCATGGACCGGGAGTCCTATTGAACTGCTAGTCAGAAGATAAGCCATGAACAAGAAGCCTAATTTCTCATAAGGAGTGAATAGGTTGTGATAGTATCCCCATGAGGAGTTGAGCTTTATAAGTAGCTGGCAGACTGGGGTGCAGACTCTTGAGAGCATGTTTGATCGACAACAGGCAATGGGGAGCAGAGTTATGCAAATAACTGGCAGACTGGGGCACAACGCCCCTGAGAGCATATCCGATCAACATCAGGCTATCGGGAGGTGATGGGGAGCATAATCCCATTAATAACTGGCAGACTGGGGTGCAAGGATCTTAAGAGCATACCCGATTAGCATCAGCCGATCGGGAAGTGATGGGGAGCATAGCTCCATAAGTATTTGATCGAGCAGGGAGCTGGGTCTCTTAGAGTGTCTGATTGGCCCCGTAAATTTTCGGTCGAGCTGGGAGTTGGACCCCTTCTGATCAACCTTAGTCGATCAGGATGAGGGATTCCCACTAGGTAGGTTCCTTAGTCCTTGTTCTACCTGAGACTTTTGACTGTCGCCTATTGTTGGGATTTAATCAAAGTCTCACATTAGAAAATTTTAAAAAATATTATGAGTTTAAAAGTATGTAAGATATTTCTATTGGCATAAGGCATTTTGGGTAGACCTCAAGAGCAAAGTCATGAGAGTTTAGGTCCAAAGTGAACAATATCATATCATTGTAGAGATATGTGAATATCTTTCGGTCACAACAAATAGTATCAGAGTCATAATCCAGACCAAATGTCAGTGAGGTGGTTTTGAACGAAGTTGCTGGAGGGCGCGGAGCAAGTCAAGGTAATTTGATGCTCGCGGGGAGCTCCGGAGGAGGTCAGAGTAATCGGATGCTCACAAGGAAGGCTCAGAGCATGAGAATAATTGTGGTAATTCGTTTGGCGGAAGGATTGTTGGGATACAGTTAAAGTCCCATATTAGAAAGATATGGAAAAGATCATGAGTTTAAAAATTTATATGATATCTCTATTGGTATGAACCCTTTTGGATAAAGCCAAAGAGTAAAGGCATAAGGGCTTAGGCCCAAAGTGGACAATATCATGTCATTATGGGGATATGTAAATATCCTTTAGGACACAACAAATGGTATCAGAGTCATTGTCCAGACCACATGTCATGTGGAGCGGTCTTAAACGAACCTGTGGGAAGGCCCGGAGTGGGTCAGGGTGATCAAATGCTCGTGGGGAAGGTTCGGAGCAAATCAGATGCTCGCGAGGAGGCCCGAAGTAGGTCCCAAAGTAGCTCAAGATGACCAGATGCTCGTAGGGAGGTCCGAAGTAGGTCAAGGTGACCTGATGCTTATGGGAGCTGCTTTGGGCCTCCCCGCGAGCATCCGCATCTGGTTACCCTGACCTGCTCCTGGCCTTCTCTGCGAGCATCCGGTCATCCTGACCCCCTTAGGACCTTCCCACGAGTTTGTTTAAGGTCACCCCACATGACATCTAGTCTGAACCATGGCTTTGATACCATTTGCTATGTCATAAAGGATATTCACATATCTCTATAATAACATGATATTATCCACTTTGGACCTAAACCCTCATGGTTTTACTCTTGGACTCTACCCAAAAGGTCTCATGTCAATGGAGATATCATACATAGTTTTAAACCCTTGATTTTTTTTCCATATCTTTCCAATGTGGGAATTTTATTGTATCCCAACAATCCTTCCCTTAAACAAAGGACCACACTTACTCTCATGCTCCAAGCCCTTCTATGAGTTCATTCAAAGTCACCTCACATGGTATCTAGTCTAGACTATGACTCTGATATCATTTGTTGTGTTCTAAAGGATGTATGATATCTTTATTAACATAAGTCCTTTTAGGTAGAGCTCAAGAACAAAGTCATGAAAGTTTAAATCCAAAGTGGATAATATTGTGTTATTGTGGAGATATATGAATATCCTTTAGGACACAATAAATGATATCAGAGTCATGGTCCATACTAGATTCCATTTGGGGTGTCCTTGAATGAACTCGCGGGGAGACCCAAAGGTGGTCAGGGTGATTGAATGCTTGCGATGAAAGTTTGGAGCAGGTCCCAGAGTAGCTCAGTGTGACCAATGCTCGCGGAAAGGTCTAAAGCAGTCAAGGTGACCCGATGCTCTCGAGAGCTGCTTCGAGCTTGCCCACGAGCATTTATATCCGATCACCCTAAGCTACTCCTAGTCTTCCCCTCGAGCATCCTGTCACTCTGACCCGCTCCGGGCCTTTTCCGCGAGTTCGTTCAAGGCTATCCCACATGGCATCTGGTCTGGACCATGATTCTGATGTCATTTGTTATATCTTAAAAAATATTCACATATCTCCACAATGACATGATATTATCTTTTAGGCCTAAGTCCTCATGACTTTGATCTTGACCTCTACCTAAAAAGTCTCATGTCAATAGAAATATCATACAACCTTTTAAACCCATGATTTTTTTCATATCTTTCCAATATGAAACTTTGATTGTATCCCACTAATTCTCCCCTTAAACGAAGGACTAAGAGAAAAGTCATGAGGGTTCAGGATCAATGTGGACAATATCATGTCATTATGGAGATATGTGAATATCCTTTAGGACACAATAAATTGTATCAGAGTCATGATCTAAATCATATGTCATATAGGACGCCCTTGAACGAACTCACGTGGAGGCTTGGAGCGAGTCAAGGTGATTGGATGTTCGCTAGAAAAGCCCAAAGCAGGTTAGGGTGATTAGATATGGATGCTCATATGGAGGCCCGAAGCAAATCCCAGAGTAGGTCAAGGTGACCAGATACTCGCGGGGAGGTTCGAAGAAGATCAAGATGGTCTCGCGAGAGGCTCGGAAAAGGTCAGGAGTGACCGGATGCTCGCGGGAAGGCCCGGAGCAAGTAAGGGTGACTGGATACTCGTGGGGAGACTTGGAGCAGATCAGAGTGACTGAATGCTCGCGGGAAGGTCCTGAGCAGGCCAAGGTAATCGAATGCTCTCGGGGAGGTTCGAAAAAGGTCAAGAGTGACCAGATGCTCGCGGAGAGGCCCGGATCATGAGAGTAATTATGATCCTTCATTTGAGAGGAGGATTATTGGGGATTCAATCAAAGTCCGACATTAGAAAGATTTGGAAAAGATCATATGTTTAAAAGGATGTAAGATATCTTCATTGGCATGAGACATTTTAGGTAGACCCCAAGAGCAAAGTCAAGAGGGTTTAGACCCAAAGTAAACAATATCATACTATTGTGGAGATATGTGAATATCCTTTGGTCACAACACCTACTCCGGTCTCCTTGACCTATGGACCCCACCTGGGGACCCCTCATTATTCGTCATATTACAAATCTCCCTTTCAAGTCTAGTCAAAGGAGACCCAGTACCGACTACGTAAACTCCTACAAGCTTTAGTTTTTCCAACCAACTCCCTTCTCTAGGTTGTTGTCACCCTGCTAGGTTATATTGTTGAGGTTATCCATCTCGAAAAGGGGTGTGTCGGCTGCCATAAATGCACAGTAATGTGTAGAAATATGTATGATGATGTATCATGGTAATGATTCACTTGTCACATTCATTATAAACTCTTTCCTATGGTAGTGCCACGTGGTCCACCTATGTCTAATTTTTTAATTCCCAAAGAAATGTCTAACAGTTAGACTTTCGATGTCTTTTGGCTCTTTTAATCGGACAGCTACAATAATTAGCCCGCCTTTTATCCTTGGAATCAGACTATTGTGCTTTAAACTTCAGTGTTTATAAGCTTTGTTGCGCTAAGATTTTTGCCCACGCATCCTTCTTCTTTTCTAGTGTTGGCCTCTTTGTAGTTTTCGATGATTCTCTTCTTTGGTTTCGACTCTTTCTTGACTATAAGTTTCTCCCTAAGTCTTTATATCTTTTTTTGAACGATAGTCCTTGCAGCTTCTTTGCACATTCCCGCCTTGTGGTACACCTCCATCCTGTTTGATTTTATTGGCGGGAAAGATGAACCAGATTCGACTCAACTTCAAGCTTCCTCGGGATTACCATATCATCATCCTCAACACCCTTGATTGTCCCCATCTTCCTCCTTTGGTTACATCACCTTCTTGAAATACCAGTTCCTAGAAGGTCTTCACTTCCCTATTCCAAGTTTCTTCTCGTAAATATCTCAATATTTTCATATTCATCTTCAACATTTAACCCCCAATTTCATTAGACAGCTGTGTGAGATTGTTATCCTCTTCTAGTTATACCACATCCCCCTAACCCCCCCCCCCTCCCCCTCCCTATGTTTTTTAATTATTTTTATTATCTTAAAAAATCGGAGGCAAGGGTCTTCATTCTTCAAGCTAGAATGAAGATAATCTTTTTTGATAAGGTGTCTTCTTCTAATAAGGGTTGGAAGTCCCATTACTTTTTTGTCCAACTGAATTTGCTTGTATCCTAGCTAATCGATTGGCAAATGGATCGCCACCTCCCCCCTTGCCAGAGCTGGGAGAGTACTGTTAGAAGCCTACTTTTGTCTCAGCATTAGAAACACTAGCGGGCCTAAAGTTCAACATCAAAAAACTGCTCTAAGAGGGTATTCTCTACATTTTAGATTGAGTCCAATAAAGGTCGGATTGCCTTCAGTTTTGGTAAGGAATGCAACTTTAATTTTACTTTATAGCTAACTGAGGTCTTTTTTTCTCTTTGCAGTTAAGACCATGTGGAAAACCTCGGTAGGTGAGACTCTGAAGCTTGACGCAGACGAGCTAAATCGGTGAGGAAATGTCGAGATAGTGAAGCATGTCCCATAGCTGACTGGCTCTACCAACAGGGTTAATGTAAATGAGGCAGAGGGTGCCCTGTCCTATCCATCTATAGTGTCTGCACGGTGTCCTCAGAGTCCACAAATTCTAATAAACCCCACAAAATCCAATGCAAAAGATGTCGATCGATGACTCCCTCGGCTCAGTCTCCCTTACAAGTCACTTCGACACCCCCCCCCCCCCCCTTCGTTTGAGGAGAGAGCTTAACACCAGCTCAAGCGTCTTAGACCTACCTTCGATAGATCCTTTTGGTGGCCAGCTTCTCATCGAACCATTGTTGTCGACCAACCTATCGGTTTTCATCCTTACACTGCGACCGCACCACTTTCGAGGGCTTCTACGCTTGGACCTAGTTCATTTGAAGAGCCTATCACCACTAAGAAAAGTGCAACGTTTGGGATGCCCTCCCACAAGGGGTCAGTCATGTCTCCTTCAAATCTATTGATGCCCCAACATCCTGTAAGGCTGAGAGGCAAACTCACAGAGGCCTAGGAGAATGGCATGGAGTGACACACTAACTGATTACCATAGATTGGTAGATGGTTTCACCAGGACATGATTGGGTAAACACTAATCTTTTTTAGCATATATATATATAAGTGCAGGGAAACTATGCTAAAAAAGATTAGTGTTTACCCAATCATGTCCTAGGTGAAACCATCTACCAATCTATGGTGATCAGTTTGTGTGTGTGTGTGTGTGTGTGTGTGTATATATATATATATATATATATATATATATATATATATATATATATATAACATTTTTGCTAGTTTTGGTCCGCGAAAATGACTCTGGCATATAAGGAATAGAGGAAGTCTCCAAGCGGAGGCATTAGAAAGTTGAGAAAATTGGGAGAGAAGATTGTTACTCATGCGACAACCATGGAAATGTTCCAAGCCAGCCTGTAAACTTGTGAATCCCAACTCAAGTCTGAGAGCACCTGGAAGGCAAGGGCCTTATCAGATTTGGATAAGAAAATTGTCAAGGCTAAGGTCCTCTCCCTTAAACTGAAAAAGATTGATAATATTCACGCGACAGAGCTGGTTGTAAACCCAGGAGCAGCAAACAACCTTGGAGACTAAGGATGCTAAGTTGGAAGCTTTAAAGGCCAAAATGACCAACTATAAGGCCGGAGAGGTTGAGCGCTTTGAGACCAAAAGATTAGAGTACCTCCGCTCTAAGGAATTCAACAGACTCTTGGATAGGAGGACGGTGAAAATGTTCTCTTATGGGGTAGACAGGGCCCTAAAGCAACTCCATGAAGCCTGGTATCTGACGGCGAAGCTCCCTGCAAACTTCATAAATTGTTAGAAGATTTATAATGGCATCCATGATGACGCTTTTTCCAATTTTACTTAGCTTGCAACCCTCATAATCCTTGTAATTTTTGGTATTTTTGTACTTGGGTTTTTTTGTGATAGAAAGCCTGAAGGTTTTTCTCTTCCCTTTTCCTTGCTAAGTTAAAATATTTAAGTGCGAGCAAGCGGTGATGTACATGTCAAGCGAGCGGCGAAGTAAGTGTCAAGTAAGTGGGAGAGTGAGAGCCGAGCAAACGACGAAGTGAGTGTCGAGCGGGTGACAGAGTGAGTGTCAAGCAAGAGGCGGAGTAAGTGCCTAGTGGATGGCGGAGTAAGTGCCGAGTAAGCGACAGAGTGAGTGTCGAGTAAGCGGTGAAGTGAGTGTTGACATAGAGTGAGTGTCGAGCAAGCGGTGGAGTGTGTGCCAAGTGAGAGGTGGAGTGAATGTCGAGCAAGCGGTAAAGTGTGTGCCAAGCAGGTGGCAAAGTGAGTGTCGAGCAAGCGACGGAGTGAATGTCGAGCAAGCGACCGAGTGCATGCTAAGTGCACGAGTGGCAGAGTGAGTGTCAAGCGAGTGGTGGAGTGTGTGCCAAGCAAGCGGAGGACTGAGTTCCAAATGGGCGATAGAGTGAGTGTTAAGAAAACAGTGGAATGAGTGTCAAGCAAGCGATGGAGTGAGTGTCAAGTAAGCGACAGGGTTGCGTGGAGGCCACACTTCTAACTCGCAACGGATGCAAGAGTCTGGAGGTATTTTGCTGACCGAAAGGTCGTTGGGCGCGTGGGACCAAATTATAGCTAGTAGCGGATGTGAGAATCAAGAGGTTTATTGCTGACTAGAAGGTCATTTGGTGCTTGAGGATTATACTTATAACTCATAGTGGATGCGAGAGTCTGGAGGTTTTTTGCTGACCAGAAGGTCATTAGGTGTGTGGGAACCATGCTTATAACTCGTAGTGAATGCGAGAATCTGGAGATTTTACCGACCAGAAGGTCGTTAGGCGTGTGGGGACCACACTTATAACTCACAACAGATGCGAGAGTTTAGGGGTTTGCCGACTAGAAGGTTGTTGGGCATGTGGGTACCATGCTTATAACTCGCAGCGGATGCATGAGTTTGGGAGTGTACCGACCAAAAGGTCGTTGTGCATATGGAAACCACACTTATAACTTGGTTGAGAGACTTGAGAGTCTCAAAGTTTGCTGACCGGAAGAACGTTGGACACGTGGGACCATACTTATAACTTGGTCGAGAGACATGAGAGTCTGGGAGTTTTTGTGATGTCGAGTGATCATGCTTGCATTTTTACTAAGGGTGAAAAAAGTAACTACTATAGTACATTTTTCTATTATTTATTCAGAAAATACCTTCAAACTATATAGGGTTGTAAATAGTTAGCACTTCATAGCCGATGTAGTCTCTTGTTGCTGGAATCTTGAAGATTATAGGCCCCAAAAATGTGCTTCTAAACAACTTTATAAGGCCATCTTCATTGGGATTCTAACTTGCTAATATTTTTGATCGACTTGACTCTTTTACACACTAAATCACCTTCTTAAAAAACACTTGGGGGCAACACGTCGATCGTAGTTTTACCTCATCATTTGTTAGTAGGATGTCAGTTGGGTGGCTATCCTTTCTCTAGTTTCTCTAATAAAGTTTAGTTTAAGAAGGCGCCGATCGAGATTACCTTGATCATAAAGTAATCTCCGAATGGATTCTTCTCCTACTTCGACAGGAACTACCATTTCATCCTGTAGACTAAATGGAAAGGCGTCATCCCAGTGCTCTCTCGCGAGGTGGTTCGATACGCCTACAAAATGTTTGGTAGTTCTTCTACTCAGCTGCCACCCATATGATTAAGTTTGATTTTGAATCATCGAATAATCACTCAGTTTGTAACTTATGCTTGGCCATTGCTCAGAGAGTACGCCACAGAAGTGAAAGCTTGGAGAATACAAAACCTTCACACCATTCTCAATTTTTGCATGGAACTGTCGCCCATTATACGATACAAGCTTATGAGGAATTTCAAATCGACAAAGCATTTTGATCCACCAGAACTTGATGAATGTGTAACAACCCAATTTTCCCTATTTCGAATTATAAAAGTCCTTAAAAATATTAGAAATGCTATATAAATAATCTAGAGATTTTTAGAAATTTTTAGAGTATTTTTATATAATTTTTGGAGTTCGTTTGATATTTTTACAAAGAGGAAGAAGTTACAAAAAGAAAAAAAGAGCTCCAGCCGAGGTTCGACCCGTAGACCTCGGACAAGTCATAAGCCTTAAGCGAGGCGAGATAACCAAGTGTTACGCAAGTATTTCGTGAATAAATAGGAACTCAATTGATCTTAAGTCAGAATTAACCTTAAGCCATAAAAGGAAACAGAAATACCAAAATAAAGGGCTGAGGCAAGGTTCGAACTAACGACCTCCGACTCAGCCAAGCCTTTACCTGTCCAGGCTGACCAAGTGATCAAGCGATTATTTTCTTGAAGAAAACCAAAACCAATAGTAGTTAAGCAATATTTTAGAAACCGAAAATAAACTTTGGTATAAAAGGAAAGTTAAGTGAGGAATAGGTTTTATTTTCTTCCCGATCGGGTTCTTCTCCTCCTTCACGTGACGACGCTACTCGGGCAAAAACAAAGAGGAGTTAGGGTTTCGTCTCCGGCGCCGGCCAAGGGGTTCCTCCGAGGGCTTTTCACGGATTTGTGATCGTCTCGTTGAGGAGAGCACGAAGATACGAAGGGATCGCGAAGTAGTCACTGCCGAAAACCCTAGAAGCCTTTTTTCCTTTCAGTTGTAAGTCCAAGAACGCTAAGTAAGTACTACTCACCTGCGGTAGGAGTAGTTTCAAGAGTTTTGTTTCCTTTCTTGTTGCCGAAACATGCTGTAAAGAACGGCGTTTTATTTTCCGAGATCCCAACTGCCTTCTTGTATTTGCACAGCATGTTTTTACAAGAATTGTATTCCCTGTACCTTCACAGCATACCCTAAGTAGTTGTAATGGATTTATTTGTACATCTCTTACTTTAAGCTTGAAGTTTAGAATTTGTTCATCTCAAATTCAATAAGTTAGACCTTTTTACTTCAGATCCAGCAAGTTAGAATGTGTTTTAAACATGCAGCATTTAATTTAGTTTCTTGCTACTCAACACACATGAATAGAACTAATTATAGCATGCAGTTAGGTCTTTTGTTACTCCAACATGCTGTATTAGATCCCCTTTGTAGTAATTTAAAGCATGCAGATTTAGTTTTTTCGTTAAGTGAACATAAATAGCTTGTATCGTGAGTAGTCCGTTTGGTTTTGGGCTTTCTATACATGTATTATAAGCTTGTGGTTTTGGGTTTTAGTCACTGCTGTGAATATGAACAACCCTTATCATTAGTATTTCAGTTTTGCTCACTTTGCTGATTTACCATGCTGAACAGCCTTTTATAATAGCATGCAGCTTATTTTCCTTTTTGTTCATACAGTGAGCAGGATTAGCATTAATTCTAGTACTATAGCTGCATCTTTAGCAGTTATTTTGGTTTATGAGTAATCGTGAGTAAAAGAAGACTAAGGTCATAAACCTGATCCCAAATTTCAACATTTGAGGATTAGCAGCACGCAAGGTGCTTGAGGAAATGCCAAGGCATTTTATATTAGAAGAGTTCAAAAAAATAACAAGTATAAGGAAGTTATAGTTAAAAGGAAAATAAGTATTTTACTTTTAAATAGCATGTACCGGACACAAGGTCCATTGGGTGGGCTCCTAGATCGCCCCTAGGCACAAGATCGCCTAGAAGTACCTTAGTAGTTTCGGGATTAGCTACCTCGACTCTTATTAAGGATGCGCACAAATTGGTACAATGCCGGGCCCAAGAGAAGTTTATTATTATTTTGAAGTATATAAGTATAAGTTTTGGAATAAACAAAATAAACTTTAATTTAGTTTTAATTCAGCAAGTTTAGCTCTTTTATTCTAGCATGCTATTTAGACTTTCTTGTTGCTATTTTTAGTGAGCATGAGTAGCTTCTTATCATGTTTCGAATTTATTTCGTACACATGCATATTCGAGTTTTTGTGAGATAAATTAGTACTTACTAAGCAAATTGCTTATAGTTGCATTCCTCCTACTGTAGATAAAGGAAACGTATACGAAGGAAGGCGACAAGGAGAGGCTTGATGGGTGTGTGATGTTTGAGACTATGGAAGCCTTGGGACATTGCTGAGACTCGTTTAGATTCTTTTATCTACTAGGAGAATTTAGAAATGTACATGCTATTTTTGTTACTGCTAGAGTGGAGTTATTTTGCATTGCTAAGAATTGATTTAGATTGGTTTTCTTAAAGTGTTAGAGTAGTTAGTTAGAGGTTGCTAGAGATTAGTTTTTCCTTGCATTACTAGTTTTGTTATCTTCCTATCATTTAGCTGGATTAGCTGTTAATGCTGGGAACTTGTTTCTTTTCATTATTTCTGGAATTTTTCCGAGTACTGTGAAGTGAGTTTTGCTTCAATGAAAATCTGCCGCATGCTCATTTTGACTCTTTCTACTGTAGTGATAAATTCAGTTGCAATAAATTGCATGCCTGTATAGCTAAACCGTAACATGCCTTCGACTTTACATAATTCTGCTTTAAACCATTGCAAATAAGCTAATTCATTGCTTGAGTTTAGATATGCTAAGAGAGGAATTATGTTTTGATCATTAGCATGCATGTAGCAGATTTGATACACTTCGGTTGCTGTAAATTAGCTTAGTATTTGCCGGCCATGCATGCTAGTCTTGTATGAGAGTTTAATTCTCCCAAGAATTTGCAGATTCATATGCACAGTTGCTTTAAACTTGTTGGTAGTTTTCTCTTATATGAATGCAAGTTGCTGAAGTATGATAAAATCGTAACCCACTTACCCACTTCAATGATAAGTTTGCTTGCTCAGAAGTTTATAAACTAAAACTTTCAAGTTCAGTTATTGTGAATATATATGGTAAATGAGTATTACATGTTTTGATTTTTGTCTACTTAAAAGTTTGCATTCAAATTGCTGAAATTTTTAAGTGTTTCTAGCATTAGAGTAAGCAATGGTACTTAAGTAGAGTTAGTAGTTAAGTAGTTAAGTAGCACTCACCCTCTGAGTAGTATTGAGAAGGGTGGGTTGTTATAGTTGGTATCAGAGCAGTTTCCATTCTCCAGCATCACACACACATCAGCATCAGCCTTGCCGTCTTCAAGTAAGAAAGTATTTAAGTTCTTTCTTTATTGCTTTCCTTTATTATTATTTGCAGTATAGAGTAATTGTTTATAAGTGCTTAAGTCAGATAAAAGCATGTCTAGGTTATGCTCCATGGATTTGTCTAGAACCCAAGTGGATAATGAGCATGTCATTTTTGATAATTTGTTTTCTTTTTAATTATCTACCTGAGTTATTTTGTGCAAAGTGACTTCTAGAAAAACACCCTTTAGTTTTTTATATATCTTGAGCTGATCATAATTGACTTTAAAATTTCTTGCCAACTATTGGGCCACTAATTGAGAATCCGAGTGGATGACTACCTGAGTTGCACCCACATGTTTTGCTACTTGCAGCCTGGCTAGCAGGGCTTCATACCCAACCTTATTATTGAAGGCACAAAATTTAGTCGAACGGACAACTGTATTACATCTTCTTGTGGGGATATTAATAGGATTTCCACAACGCTTTCTTGTCGAGTAGAGGATCTATCAACATATATTTTCCAGGCTTATAGGTTCAGGATTATGAACTTCGGTAAAGAAATCAGTGAGAGCTTGGGCCTTGATAGTCATTTGTGGCTGGTACTATATATCATATTTGCTGAGTTATGTAGTCCGCTTAATTAATCTGTAGGTTCAATGAGGCCGGCTAGAGGGGGTGAATAACCCTACAAGTAAGTTAGAATTTTCTCTTACTTTTCGAAATTAGCAAGGATAGACAATTAACTAAAGCAAGTAATTAATAATAAAGAAACAACTTAAAAATAAGTAAGAAAGCCAGAGTTTACTTGATTACAATCTAGTTTATTGTTAATCCAAGGAAATAAAAGCACTAAAAGAATCTCATTTATTGTAGGCGGAGAAGCTTCTTACACTAGTTTAAAAGCTCAGAAAATAAATAGGAATTTATTATAGAAATTATTTTTTTAATTCCTAGCTCCAAGGGTTTTTTTATAACCTCCTAGAAAAAGTTACCATTGGTTGGAGGCACCTCCAAAGCAATCCAAGGCACCTCCAAGTGGATAAAATTTTATCCACACTTCAACGGTCAGCTAACGGCTAACCAACAACTTTCTGTGTTTGAGGATGCCTTCATTTTCCTTGAGGGTGCCTCCAACCTACTTTAGGGTGCCTCCTTTGAATAGGCGTGAGGGTGCCTTCCATCACCTTGAGGGTGCCTTCAACTTCGTCTAGAGCGCCTCCAACAAGAGGCACGAGGGCGCCTCCAAGTCACTTGGAGGTGCCTCCAGTCCATCTTGTTAACCTTCAAAAGGTTAATTCTTTCTTGCACTCGCTTGGGTGATCATCCGGTCATACGGAATTGAGTTCATCCGAACCCAACTCTAACCTTCTCCTCGAGCAGGTTTCCTCCCCGGCTTCTCATTCCTTGAACGTCGTGCACGTTCTTCTCATCCATTGGTGTACTCTTCCCAACTTCTCGTTCTTCGAATGCACCGAGCCTGTCAGCTCCCTTCTCACTAATCGTGTCTTCTGTCGACTTCCCGTGTTCATATGCTCCTACACATTAAGGCACAAGGCATCAAAACCGCAAGACCTAACTTAACCCAGATGACTACACCAAAACTAACACGGGGTACTTACACAATCTCCATTAAGCCTCTAGGTTAATTAGCACTCGGTCCAATGCACTATTGGTGAAGACTATGATAGGATGAAAGAGAACATAAAGTCGCAGATGATGAGCAGTCAAAACTAGCCTATAAACTAGTTTTTCAAGATCAGTGTAATGATATTCAACACCCTTTAATAAATGGCTCAGAAAATATATAGGTTGTTGTACACTATCATCTTGCTTAATTAGCACAGATCCAACAACTATAGTCATAGATGCTCTCCGGCCACTGGCTTGGAAAGGGATGGCAACATCTCCCAATATTTCTTGAGCTCAGCAAATGCTTTGTCACAATCTTCGCCTCACTAGAACTTAATAGCTTGGCAAAGTATTTTGAAGAAAGGGGGGATTTGGTCGGTCGACTGGCAGATAAACGAGGAGAGTGCAGTGATCCAGCCTACCAATCTCTAGACTTCCTTGAGATTATACAGGGCATTCATATTTCTAAGTGTTTGGACATTTTCTGTGTTAACCTCAATTTCTCACTCAGTGACAATATACCTGAAGAACTGACTTCCTCTTGCTCAAAATAAGCACTTGTTGGGATTCAACTTGAGCCCATATTTCTATAGAGTGTTGTAGGTCTTTTCAATGTCTGAAATTAAGTTTGTTGCTCGAACTAACTTATATATCATCCACATATATTTTAGTATTTTTGTAGATCTACTTTTGGAAGATTTTATCTATAAGCATTTGATAAGTTGTTCCTGTATTTTTTAATCTGAACAACATAACATTATAATAGAAAGTACCGTCGAAAGTAATGAAGCTGACTTTTTCTTGGTCTTCTGGGGTAAACGGGATCTGATGGTATTTTTGATAAGTATCTAGCATGCAAATCAGCTCACTCTCAGTAGTAGAATTGAACATCTGATCAATGTAGGGGAGAGAGTAACAATCTTTGAGAGTTGCCTTGTTGAAATCCTGGAAGTCAATACAGACTCATCATTTGTCGCCTAGCTTGGCCACTAGCACTACTTTGGCGAGCTAGATCGAAAATTGTACTTCTCTAATATGCTCCACTTCCAATAGTTTATTGACTTCCATTCAGAGGATATTGTTTTGATCGACCTCAAAATCCTTTTTCCTCTGCTTGACTAGCCAAACATTTGGAAGGATGTGGAGTTTGTGTTCTATCATGAACAGAGAAACACCTGTAGTTTCCAATAGAGATAAGTAAAGACATCCTTGTTATAGGATAAGCACACCACCAGACTCTCTTTCATTTTTGAGGGTAGGTCAGTTGCAATCCAAGTGATTTGTTCCAGCATATTAGGGTGCATTTGTCACTACTAGAAAACTAGGCTTTTGAGATAAAAATTTTAAGACAGTGACAAAATCTATCTTAAATATTAAATAATTAAGATAATAATAATATATGTCTCAAAATTTTACATTGAGACATTAAATTTAAGATAGTATTTAAGATTTTGTCTCAAATTCAATTAATAAGACACCTAATAAAGACAACTAAAAATATAATTATATAAGACATTCAAATAAAACAATATAAAATATTTGTCTCAAATTATTTTGAATATGATTCGTTGGAAAGGTCACAGTAATAGTCACGAACTCTACCATTCTAGTTCCAATATCATATAAATATATATATATTTACAAATTTAACTTAGTTAAATTTTTTAATTTTAAATTTGTGTTTAAACTATCGATAATTTAAGAATTATGGAAATAAATCGTATTAAATATTTAATGATGTACTAACCTTTTGTGGATATGCCTAAAACACTAAATAACATAATAATAAGAATAAATAATAAATTTATATATAGAGAGAGAGGATGATGATATTAATTAAAACTAATTAAAATTTAATCTAACTAAATTTATTTAGGAAAATAATAATAATATAATTAATAGTTAATAAGAAAATAAATTTATATGATTATATAGAATTTTTTAAAGATTTTTTTAAAAATTAAAATGAATTTTTATTATATTAGGTACTAGATACTGACAGTTATGAAATTAGAACTTTATCACATTAGAGAGAACTTTTAGAAAATATGTTATACTTTCATTAGTTAAAATTTAATTATACTTGTAAGTGTTATCCATGTAGTAAATATTTAGTTGTGATCTAAGAAGTAACTTTTTCTTTTATAAATTGTTTTTATCAACAAACTATTCTTCAATGAAGACCGATGATATGGAAAAAAAGTTGGATTCATTCAAAGAACAGGAATTTAGAAGAATATAGGAGAAAAGTTGATGAATTTTTAGAGTTAGCTTACAAAGACAAGACTGAAGATAGCATAATTTATTATCCATATTGTGATTGCAAGAATCGTTATTTGTCTCTAAGGTAAATGCTAGGATGCATATTATTGTTGGAGGCTTTTATAACAAATATAAAGTTTGGATTTATCATGGGGAAACTTACAATTCTCAACAAACAACCTCATCTTATAGAGGTGATATGAAAGAGAAGATGATCTGAATGAAATTGTGTACGAAATTATTTTTAGCATATTTTAATGTCCAAAAATGATGCATTTTTGGAACCTCTAACATAATTTTGGAAAATTTGATTTTTGGAGTTTCTTTATCTAGTTATGAAAGACCACACTACATAAAAATTTGTTTTGATTTGTCTCTGGTACTGCAGCTAGTTGGTAAAGATGCATTTGCAGAAACAGATAAGATTACCTTGGAGATTGCTAATCTTCTGTGTGAAGATTATCTTGCCTAGAATGCATTTACTCCGTAAGTTGTATTTGACACAATCAGTCATTGGCATAACTTTACCATCATTGTTTTCGTCTCGTCAAGTTTCCAATCAACAACTTCTACACTAGATATGAAATTTTCTGCCCATTCTACAAATCAGTTTGGATGTTGCGTAACATTATTCACTTCAACACTTTGGCGAATCAGGTACTCATCTGCTCTATTCTTTATGATCTATTGTTTTGATTATTAGCTTATCCTTGTTGCTCTAATTTGATGCTCAATTGTGACCCCAACATTAGTCAGTTAACCTCCGAGTATAATAGTGCCCTTTCATTATTAGACTGACATGTAACTTCATGTGCTAGTAACATTGAAGTATTGTCAAGTTTAATCAACATCTTATTACATCATTAATGGTTTTATCTTGTGATGGAATATGGCATATTGGCAGTGACGGATCCAGACAAAAAAGAAAGAGGGTGCTCAAAGAAGGGAGCTGGAGCTTGTCTTCCTTCTCGCCGCCCCTCGGACTGCAGCATATTGATGGAATTTTCCGAGAGCAAGGGGATGCTCAAGCACACCCCCGCTCCCCCTAGATCCACCACTACATATAGGTCAGAAGCCCCCAAGAGATCACTCATCATAAAATTGCACCACATGGAATGTGACTCTAAGGTGATGAGCTTCCTATGAGATCACCCATTCTGAAATTGCACCATCCCAAGCACACTTATAACTAGAAAGTTCTTATATAGAAATGGACCAATTCTACCAAAAGACGTGCCATTTTAGAGAATTCATACATACACAATCCATTTAACTCAAGTCACACCAATGGACCAGTCCCACCTTTATAGTTTTTGTGTGTTCTAGGTTTTGTTCCTACTAGAAATATGTTAGAAGCCACCTTGGCCAAGCTCTTTGTTTTGAGGATCACTTCTCACCCTACTCTGACCGTATCATTAATTGACTCACATGCATTTGTGGGATAGATAATTCAGTTTATGATATATTTTACCATTTACATGAAAGCACTGACCAGTTATCATATCCAACTACTAGTCCAAAATACTTGAGCTAAGCTAAATTAATAGTAGCTCGCTCGTCTAAATTGGTCTCTTGTTTCGCTTTTCAACTGGTAGTCCAAGACTTCTAGACTACTTCTTGTTTTAAATCTTGTGGATCAAGATTTACAATTGTTGTATATTTTGTTAATTTTTTACTAGGCCGTAGAGAGAGGAGCAGGTTCTGATGGTCAAAAGATCACTTATGGTGTCATCAAGCATTGATTGGGTGACCTCTTCTATCGATTAGTGTAAGTAGTAGACGTTTATAAGACCCTATTTGTGCAAGTTGGTCGTAAAGTTGCTGCTAATTGAAGGCTCGATTCAGTTGTTTAAAGTTTGAAGACCTCGAAGGTGAGGAAGCTCTTGATATGTACACTATTTTTTATTTAGGTTGTAGAAAATATTATTGCACATGTATAAGGATTGGGTAACCAACAGGTACATTGGTAGTTGTTTTCACAATATTTTTTTTGGTTTTATTAATAATTTTGGCGATATAGTGTATATATTTTTATGTTGTAAATAAATCTATTTTACGCATGCAACAACTTGAAAGACTCAAAGGACAAACACATGAACCATCATTTCTTATTACAAGATGAAGAGGTTTGTTTAAGTTGGGGTTGTTTGTGTTGTATATACATAGTTGCAAGAAAAAGAATTATGTGTTAGATGATGAGATTTCTTATTGAACAATTTTGTTTATTGATTTTTCTGAACAGTATATATTATAAATCATTTTTATCTCTAATAAAAGTTTTTTTTAATGTTCAGGATTCTAATGAAGAAGGATTATAGAAGTTATCTCCAGATCACGAGGAGTTGTTCTTTAGGCTTTCTCTTGTGTAACTTTGGGAATAGAGTTACACAAATTAATGATGAATATATAAATATTTCTATTATTGAATGAATGTTGACATGAAACCTACGTACTAACTTGTAAGTTAAAAAATATTAGAATTTTATATTATGTATATCATTTTTAATTTATGAAGAAAATTTTTTCCTTTTGTTTTGAAATGGTAATTCAATAGTAAATGTACTTTTAATATTATTAATTTTTATCATAAATGGTGCATCTAATAAGTTAAAATATTAAAGATAATAATTTACTATATATTAGAATGTATACTAAAAACCTAGCTTTTTGTATAAACATTTATTTTGAAATGAGAATCACATTGGTCAAATGTCTGCATTTAGTTAAATGCAGTTGTACATTTAATTTATATTGTAGATAACATAGTGTGTAGTGTCACACGGAAGATCATGTTATCAGTTCCTTATAGATTATAAATAGAAGCTCACAACCAAAATGGGTTGGGATAAACCATTGGAATTGTTGTAGTGTAATTTGGTACTAATTTATCTTGACTATAAAATTACACTAGTACACTATGTGTGTATAGAGCAGGACCATTTGAGGTTGTTTCTTTTATACTGACTGCATAAAAGAACATAACCTCTGTTATTATGGATGTGTGTACTCTTAATCCCAATATAATAACAAGCACATGTACTTAGTATTTATTCTTTAATTTATCAAAGAGTGAGATTTATTCGTTAAATCAATAGGTCCGATAAGTTGGGAAATAATATTATTTATATGGTGTGTTGTTGATTATAGAAGGAAACTGTGTCCTATTTATTAGGATGATGATGTCCCCTTGAGGAGCTCATAAGGATTGTCATGTAAACCCTGCAGGTGGACTTAGTTCTGACATGACAATGAAGTTGAGTGGTACTACTCTTGGAGCTAGATGTTAATTAAGTGAGTTATCAGTAACTATTTAATTAATGGGCATTCGATATCTTAAACACAGGGATATTAACGCACTTATAATAAGAAAGAGCCCATAATGTAATATGAGATTGGTGCGGTAGTTCAATAATAACTCTTCAGTGGTATGAGTTATTATTGATGAACTTGAGTTGGGTGTTCGGGTTGAACACAGGAAGCTCAAGCTGATCAGGAGGCCAAAACCAATTCCTCCTCTAGGTCTCTGTTGTAGCCTCTATAAAGCCTCGCATTCACCCATTTTGATTATCCTTCCTACCCAAACAAGGGGTCGGCTAAGCCTTGCTTGGTGCCCAAGATGTGGGTCGGTCAAGCCTTGCTTGGTGCCCAAGATGTGGGTTGGCCAAGTCTTGCTTGGTGCCCAAGCAAGGGGCCGACCATAACTTAATAGAAAAGGAAGTTTTTTTTAAAACAAAATTTTGTTTAAATCTTTCCTTTTATGGTTATCTACAATGGTTAAAAAAAAATATAATTTTGTTAAAATCTTTCCTTTTTGTAACCAACCATAATAGGAATAAAAGAAAGATTTTATTTAAAATAAAATTTTGTTATAATCTTTCCTTTTATAGCTATTTACAATGGTTTTAAAAGAGAGATTTTAATTTTGTTAAAATCTTTCCTTTTTTGTAAACCATCCATAATAGAAATAAAAGGAAAATTTTATTAAAAACTTTCCTTTTTAGCCACTAGCAAAGAATATAAAAAAGGAGGAGGGTGGTGAGGGTGGTGCCCAAAGAGAACCTAAGTTATCTCTTCTCTTTTTGTGTAGTCGGCCCCTTCTTCTCCTATTTTCTTTCCTTAAGGTCGGCGGCACCTATTTCCTTCTTCCTCCCTTTCTTCCCTCTAGGGCCGGTGCTCATCTTACCTTGGTGGTCACGGCTTGAAGGAGAAGAAGAAGAAGAGAAGAAGAACTTGGTGGCCGGTTGCTTGGAGGAGGAGAAGAAGAAGAAGAAGGAGGTGCCTCTTCACTTTGCATTTTTTGTGGCCGAGAGTTTGGAAAGGAAGGAGAAGGTCGGGTGTCTTTGTCTTGGTAGATCGTTACCCACACGATGTCCAAGAGGAGGAGAGAAATACAACAGAAGATCAAGAGGTCTTTAAGATACAAAGAAAGATATAACTAGTTAATTGTTTCCGCTATGTACTAGTTTAGTTTTTCTTTGTATGGATCCTGAAATACCAACACAAGAGGCTAGCAATCTTGTGCTTCGATTGAAGTTTCGGTAGTTAAACCTAGGGTTTACTGTAAGGAGTTTAAATATTTAATTTCTTTGAAAGGCTTTGTCTAGGAAGTGGTGGATGATCTCATACCCAATAAGGCCGAGTGCCTCGCCAACGACCTGGAAGCCAATCCTTGAAATAGATATCTAATCAACTTCTGTAATATGGTTTAACTTTTGATGAACACATGGGTTGAACTTGGATTAATAATGTTAAGTTTCGTTTGCAATCTAAGTTTAACTTCTGAAAAACACATAGGTTGCTAGGAAAAATTCTATGCTTGTACAAATTTTTACACAGGGGAAATAGAATGGAATTCTTAGTAGCGTCAACACTATCTTCACTTCTATTTGAGATGCCACATTACCATCTTAATTGAGTGTCTCTAGTTTTTTCACAGGATAAGACATAACATTTGAGACAAAAAAAAATAACTGTCTTAAATACTTTTGAGACAATTGAACAACCATCTCATCACCGTCTTAAATAGCATTTGAGATGGTACAACTGTCTCAATATTTTTTTGAGACACTTGTATTGGGGACGACTATATTATCATCTCATCGCCGTCTCAAAAACATTTTGAGACATCAAATTTATAATTTAAGACATATTTTGTTGTATCTCAAAAAGTGTTTTTTCTAGTAATGTGTACTGTTGGATCGTAAAGAATCGATAGGAGGGGGGGGGGGGGGGGGGAATATCGAAAACAAAAAATCTTCATAAAGAGTTAAGCAGCGGAAAAAGAGTAAGGAAAGGAAGAGCAAGGCTAACACAAGTTCTTTTACTTGGTTCGGAGCCTGTGTCGACTCTTACTCCAAGGCCCGCACACAAGGGTGCTTTCGGTGGGCAATTACTAATAATTTGAAATCAGAGTTACGATGAAATTACAGGAATTATTAGTAAAGAAAATATTGACAATTATGAAAACTAAGACAGGAATAAATAAAACTTGTCGGTGAGCTTTTGGCAGTGTCGTAGGTGTTGGGACTTTCGGGCCGTAAAAACCACTTTTTGCGTTGCGAAAACCCCGAAGTCTTGCCACCGGATCCGTGCAAAGATTAAAATTTTACATGTACATGTTTGTAATCCTAGATCTACCTTAGATCTACATGAAAGAAAGTATACCTTTGATGCAAAGCCCTTCGCAAATCCCGCTCGTCCAAATGTTGTCGGATCTTGAGTGTGTTCAAGTGTACACACCTCTAGTAGTATCCACATGAACAAGAAGTGATTCTCAAACCACTCTAGATGGAGAAGAGAGCACCACAAGTGTGCTAGCACTCCCAAGGGCTCTCGGATGGGATTGGAAGAAGAAAGGAGAGAAAAAGAAGAAGAGGATTCTCATACACTTCTCTAAACTCTCTACTTACCCTTTCTTCTTGGATTAAACTCACTCACCTTTCACCCTTCTTGCTTGGAACTCTTGGCCAAGAAGAGAATGAGAACAAGAAGTAGCTAAGGAGGAAGAAGACAACAACCAATAATCACAAATCAATGCCAATAAATCCCATATTCATTTGGTCGGCCACACATGGAATGCCAAGGGTCTTTGGCTCTTGGCATTCCATGCCTCTAGCTCTCCCTTGATGATGTGTAGATGATGTGGCAAGGATGTATTGGTTAGCCATGCCATGTAGGATGAGTCAACCTTCACCAAGTGGCATTTCATCAAGTCAAACTTGATGTTTCAACTTCCAATTTGGTCAAGTCAAAATTGACCACTTCTTTTCTTTGTTGAGTTAAATCCAACCTTTGATTCAAGTCAATTTCAATTTAATGAATCTCAATTCATTAATATAAATTGACTCAATGAATCAACTCTAAATTAGACTCATTCAACAATTGAATCCAATTGAGTCTAACTCAATAAGTCTAATTTGGATTACTCTTAATCCAATTTTGGTTAATCATATGAACCTAATCCAATTGGTTCATCATATGAACCTAATCTGCATCCACTTGTTCTTTGTGTGTGACCCAATAAGTTCTTGTAACGTTGGCAATGTTTCTAAATCTTATTTAGAAACATAAACAATGAGCGGCATCTAGCTGGACTTCGTGTCAAACGTCCGGTCAACCCGTTGACCCGTTTGGACTTCGTGTCAGCTATCCGGTCGGCCCGTCGACCTAGCTGGGCTTCGTGCCAGACATTCGGTCAGTCCGTCGACCTGTCTGGACTTCTCCTGTACACTCGATCAGAGTGTTAAATCAACAACAAAACTAACTTAACCTATTTTGTCATTCATCAAAACATGAGTTAGACCATTAGTGCTAACTGCACCAACAATCTCCTCCTTTTTGATGGAATGACAACTTGGTTAAGTTAGTGAAGAAAAAAGAAAAAAAACATTAACATGTTTTTAAGTTAGTTTTTTTTTTATTTTCAATTTGTTTTAGCTAACTTAACCACCTAACCCTCCCCCTTTGGCATTCATCAAACACAAACATATTATAAATACAGAAAAATTATAATAAAGAGTATGGACAAATACAAGAAACAAGACAGATTGACTTGGGGGAGTTAAAATAATTAAGGATTTTGCTTTAAAGAGTATCTCTTAACCTTTAGAAAAATAGTTAAGTTATAAAAAAAAACTAAGTTTAGAAAAATAACTTAGTAATAAGTTTGCAGATTTTCAATAGATAATTTTGCAACCATAAATTTATAAAGGCTAATTTTCAAACATAAGTGTATAAGTTCCAAATTTCAAAATTAATTTAATTTTTAAGATAAGTTTGAACGTGAAGCATTTTTCAACCATAAATTTTATAAAAGTAATTTTACAAAAAGTCAAATTTAATGTTCAAAATCTAATTCTTCAGAGTTAAGTTTGTGAAATCAAATTTGCAAAACTAAGTTTTTTATTTTATTAAATTAATTTTCAATATTTAAGTTTGAACAATGATGGTTTCAAAACTAACTTTATAACATTCAATTTTCAAAACCAGTTTTCAAACCAAGTTTATAACATACACTTTTCAAAACCGAAAACCAATTTAATATAAGACTTGGTTTTAGAAAGGTTAAAAATATCTTTAAGAGAATATTTTCCAAAACCTAATTTCAAAAATATTTTTAATAAAAAATGTGAAAAATGATTGTTGCTCCCTCTGAACCTGATATTGTTAAATCTATCTAACTAGTTAGTTACTTACTGACTATTCAAAGGATAACAGCTTTCACTAGGTTAGTCAAGTTAAGTCTAAGTATCAGTTAGTATTTGACTATACTGAATGACTTAATTTGATTAATATTTATTTGATATTTAACGCCTAGACTTATATCGATGCACTGATATAAGTATCTTAAGTCTAGGCAGCTTGCCTATACATCTCACCTCTTTCTAAGTTTGGCAATCACAAGCAAGGGAGACCTAGGGTATTGGTGAGATGCTCAAATACTAATCCTAGGGGAACATGATTTCTAGGAAATTTTTCTAGTCTAAGGCTAAAAACTATTTTGAAATTCTAAAAATAGGAAAATTTGAAAACATATAAGTATTTTATCTTAGAATTTGAAAATAAACTTTTTTTTAAAAAAACAGTTTTAAAGTTCCTAATCTATTATGCACATCAGAATCAATTATTATCAAAGTTGAGATATATCTAAGTAGGTGCAGTCCAAAATGTCATAACTCAATGTCACAGTCAGGGTACAATGATCATGATATACATAGTGGTCGTGATGTCTATCAAGATGAAGGGGAGGGGTGTGGTCCGGGTGGTCCGGCTCCGAAGGAATGGAACATCTCGATCAGCTCAGCGTGACAAGTCCGCGCATCCTCTCGAAGGTCCGAGATGTCCTGTCTCACGTCTCGTCTCAGATCTGAGATATCCTGTCTCGCGTCTCGTCTCAGGTCGGAGACCTCCTACCGAAGACTCGTCATGTATAGCTCGAGTCCAGCAACATGATCGCCTAGAGTGCGATGTGCAGGACAGGGTGCTCAGACTAGAGGTGGAGTTGGTGCCGGAGCTGGAGCATCGTCGCCGAATAACGCAACCATAAACTCGTCATACTTGGTCGCGTCCTGGGCATCTGGGTCTGGCTGGTGCTGGGCCCCTCTCCGCCAAGACATGACACCATCATCCTCATCTATGTGGACACCTGCTAATGAGAGACTCCTAGATCCTATTACGTCGAACTTAGTCATGACCCGAACATGACCTCGGGTGATGTCAATACATAGGTGGGCGAAATATGCCGTCAAAATATGACAATACGACATATGAACTCGAGCGCTGGTGACATATCCAGCTGCGTAGATAATGGTCTGAAATATATGTAGACTAATATCTATATTTAATCTATGGCAGAGTGCGTACAAAAGAAAGGAATGGAATGGACGCATCATGACTATGTTGCGAGTGGATAGTGGTAATATGCAATAAACTAAAATCTTATAAAGTACATAATCATGAACTCAAAGGTCAACTGACCTAAACATAGTCACGGTGGGTATACGGTCTCCTCCGAAAAAATATGAATAAATCGTATCTAGAGTGATGTGTGAGTAGGGATCACCAAATGGTAGATCCCTAGGAGAGTAACACTGAAACCGACATGTAGATGGTCGTAGGTCTAAAAAGTCCTGGATAGTGGTAGAAGATAGTGTAATATCTATACCAACTACCCTAGTAACATAAGTGAGATCATCTACTCTAACCAAGTTATTATAAAACTCAACACATAAATCTATGTTTACTGAATTGGTACAGTAAACAAGGTTCCGCAAGTTATAGTGGCTAATAACCTCTATAACTAGAACGCAAGAACGTAAAAAGAACGCTCTATCTAGACATTTAGTCCTAATGACCATATAAATGATCGACTCAAACTTAATCCTAAGTTCATCAGTGGGGAACCTAAGGTCTGTACTAGCAGTCGAGGGCCTAATACCAGATCTAGAGCATTTTCTACATTATAAAGGAAACTATACTTAAGCAGGTAATCAATGAAATATTTAAAGAAACTTCGGAGAGGAAGAAAAATTTACCGAGGCATCGTGAATAAAATTTTAGAGCTGACGACCTCGGTTGATTTGCAGCTACGGAATAACTGCAAATTAAAATTTTAGATTTGATCACTCTCGCGGTAAAGCTCAAAAGGAGCCTTAACAAGAGTGAAAGGAGGTGGTGCAAAAGCTGAGGCCACCCCTGTCCCCTATTTATAGGGGGCTCTGGGCGCCCGGACCGTTCCCAGGCGCCCGGGGTTGGCTGGGGCGAGGTGCCTGGAGGCCCTTCCGGGTGCCCCGGAGGGGAATACCAGGGGCGCCCGCCCCTGGTTTCTGATTTTTTTTTCCTTTTTTTAATAACTTTTTAAGCTTTAGAGTTTAATTTTGAAATGAATTTTTTAAGTTAAAAAAACAAGTAAGTTTAATTTTAAAATGAATTTTTAAGTAAAAAAAATTAAGTTTAATTTTAAAATGAATTTTTAAGTTTTTTTAAAAATTTAAGTTTAATTTTAAAATAAATTTTTAAGTTAAAAAAATGTAAGTTTAATTTTAAAATGAATTTTTAAGTTAAAAAAATTTAAGTTTAATTTTAAAATAAATTTTTAAGTTTAAAAAATTTAAGTTTAATTTAAAATTAATTTTTAAGTTAAAAAAAATTAAGATTAATTTTAAAATAAATTTTTAAGTTAAAAAAAATTAAATTAAATTTAAAATAAATTTTAAAAAAAATTAAGTTAGATTTTAAAATGAATTTTTAAGTTTAAAAAATTTAAGTTTAATTTAAAAATAAATTTTTAAGAAAAAAATTTTAAGTTTTAATTTTAAAATGAATTTTTAAGTTAAAAAAATTTAAGTTTAATTTTAAAATAAAATTTTAAGTTAAAAAAAAATCAGTTTAATTTTAAAATAAATTTTTATGTTAAAAAAAATTAAGATTAATTTTAAAATGAATTTTTAAGTTAAAGAAAATTTAAGTTTAATTTTAAAATAAAATTTTAAATTAAAAAAATTTTAAGTTTAATTTTAAAATGAATTTTTAAGTTAAAAAAATTTAAGATTAATTTTAAAATAATTTTTTTAAGTTTAATTTTAAAATAATTTTTTAAGTTTTTTTTTAAAAATTAATTTTAAAATAAATTTCTAAGTAAAAAAAATTTAAGTTTTAATTTTAAAATAAAGTTTTAAGTAAAAAAATTTAAGTTTAATTTTAAAATGAATTTTTAAGTTAAAAAAAATTAAGTTTAATTTTAAAATAAAATTTTAAGTTAAAAAAATTTAAGTTTAATTTTAAAATAAATTTTTAAGTTTTTTTTGAAAAAAATTTAAGTTTAATTTTCAAATAAATTTTTAAGCAAAAAAATTTTAATTTAAATTTTAAAATAAATTTTTAAGTTAAAAAATTTAAGTTTAGTTTTAAAATGAATTTTTATGTTAAAAAAAAATTTAAGTTTAATTTTAAAATAATTTTTAAGTTAAAAAAATTTAAGTTTAATTTTAAAATGAATTTTTAAATTAAAAAAAATTAAGTTTAACTTTAAAATAAATTTTTAAGTTAAAAAAATTTTAAGTTTAATTTTAAAATAAATTTTTAAGTTAAAAAAAATTTAAGTTTAATTTTAAAATAAATTTTTAAGTTAAATTTTAAAATAATTTTTTTAAGTTAAAAAAAATTAATTTAATTTAATTTCATTTCATTTAATTTAGTTTAATTTGATTTTGCAATTTTAATTGGGTCCTTAGTCATCTCACTTGATCTACATTTTCAATCTTGAAATCCTATAATTTTGTGAGATGAATTAGGTTCAATTTTAAGGTTTTGTTTTTAACTTGTGTTAGATTCAGATTTAACTTTGGGTTTAATAGATAGACATTTTCTGGATAAACTTTTGGGCTATGGTGAGTTACTTGGACATCATTAGAGTAACCATGCCTTCAAGGTTTTCCAAATAGTCCTATCCACTGGACTCAGTATAAAACCTTGATCTAACTGGTTAGGATCCATAAAGGGTAGCTTCGGTCAGTTCCACTTAGCCAAATGCACCAGATCGAAGTCATATCTTCCTAGACATGCATAGACTAAGCTTCCCTAACGTACTATCATCCAAAATTTCACCAGTACCATTTTTCAAGTTAAACTTGAGTCCCCTTCCTAATTGGTCCTAAGTACCCTGTCGGGTAGATTAGTTTGGGTTACCCTTCCGGGTAGGTTAGTTTTGGAGGTGTCAGCTATTCTGGAGCCTCCCCCTGAATTATTGGCCTTTTAAATTAATTTTTAGTTTTAGGTTTATGTCTATTTCTTTTATAGTTATACTTTACTTGATGATAGTCTAAGTTTTGGTGAGTTTTAGTATACTTGGGTTTTGAATTTTTTGGTTTAGGTTTGATTGACTTTACATAATATATTTTGTCTTTAGGTATGTAATATTGATTAAGTCCTACTTGCGTGGTGTAACGACCCGACCCTTTGGCCTCTTGGGCGGCCTAACTGGCGGCCCAACTGGCGGCCCTTGTGGCGGCCCAACTGGCGGCCCTTATGTCGTCAGCCCATTTGGCGACCTCTCATGTCGTCGACCGACGACCCTTTGGCCGTGTTGTTACTCACTAGAACTTTCCACCCCTGACAGTAGATTTTTGCCTCCCCCAGGATTCGAACTCTAAACCTCTAGGCTTAAGTAGTAGAGTTTATAAATCCTGGTAACCAAGTGAGATCATAAGTTTTATTTCCAGTAACGACCTGGTCCTCTTGGCCCATTTGGCGGCCCATTTGGCGACCTCTCATGTCGTCGACCGTCGGCCCTTATGTCGTCGGCCCATTTGGCGACCTCTAATGTCATCGACCGACGACGCTTGGCCGTGTCGTTACTCACTAGGACTTTCCACCCCTGGTCAGTGGATTTTTGCCTCCCCCAGGATTCGAACTCTAAACCTCCAGGATTAAGTATTAGAGTTTATGAATCATGGTAACCAAGTGAGATCATGATTAGTTTTATTTCCAGTATTCAGCTTTATTCTGATATATCATGAGTATGCAGTTTATTTGAGTACCTTACTATTAGATGAGTACATGTAGCTTTTCTTTTAGCATTTCAGTTTCAGTATCATTTGCATTTTTATGCACTTCGAGTTTTTGTGAGATAGTATAGTACTTACTAAGCGTTTCGCTTATAGATCTATTTTTTTCCTCCTACTGTAGATAAAGGAAAAGCTAAAGTATGAAAGGAAGGCGACAAGGTGGTGGTGATGAAGGTGTGTGATGACTGGACTATGGAGAGATCCAGAGTTTGCTAGCAAATTTGCAGGACCTACTTGTTTAGAGTTCTTTTAGTTTTCTTTAAATATTATTATGAGTTGAGATTGTAATTAAGTTTATTCCACACTTGTAGTTTGATACGTCCTAATGTTGGAGTGATATAGTTGTTTGCTATTGCTAGGGTAGTTTCTTTTTCTTTTTGTGTTATTATACTGCGTGGTTGTGAAAAAGTATGTTCCAGCCGCTTGTGGCTGTGTATATAGTGTCTGTATGGTTGATTTAGTCACCGGTACAGGGGAGACTCTGCCGAAATTTTTCGGTAGGAATTCCTCTGGGGTCGTGATAAATCTAACTGATGCTAATATTAGCATAAGTGACACTAGTAAGTATAGTAATAGTTAGGTAACGGTCGCCCTTAGAGAGTAGTAGTAAGAAGGGCGGTCGTTACAGTTGGTATCAGAGCAGTTCCCATTCTCCAGCATCACACACATCAGCATCATCCTTGCCGTCTTCAAGTAAGAAAGTATTTAAGTTCTTTCTTTTATTGCTTTCCTTATTATTAACTGCAGTACAGAGTATTTGCTTATGAGTGCTTAAGTAAGATAGAAGTTTTTGTTTCTCTTTTCTTTATTCATATATATGTATGTTTAGAAAGGATAGAGAAGATATCAAGCCTTTTTCCTTGCATAATTAGATGGCAAGAAGAGAACATCCCCCTACTGTTCGTACTGAGAACCAAGATCAGGAGAATGAAGAGCTTAGATCAACTGAGCCCAATCTTTCTGAAGTTGTTGCCCAACTCCAGAGACAAGTAGTAGAGCAGCAACAAGTGATTGCCAACTTGATGACCAATCAACAGCCAGTTCCTCCCACTCCCCCAACCATTAATGTGGAGACCCCAGTGGTGACTGAAGTCCCATCAGTTGCCCTGGAAGTCACCACAACACCTAGAAGACAGGAAGCATACCTCATCCAGTGGCTGAAGCTGAAACCAGAAAACTTCTCAGGCACGACTGAGCCCTGGGATGCCCAGGCTTGGTTCAAGACACTTGAGAGCACAATGGAGCTTCTTGACTGGCCAAAAGTCGAGAAGGTTAAGTGTGCCTCTTTCTGCCAATCTGGAGGTGCTTGTATGTGGTGGGAGCGAGTGGAGAGTAAGAGAGCAGTCAACCAGATGAGCTGGGTTGACTTCGAGATAGAGTTTTACGAAAAAGTCTTCCGTCAACGGATCACCAATAAATAGTATGAGGAGCTTATGGAATTCAGACAAGGTGACCTACCAGTAGAAGAACCGATCAAAAGATTTAACAGGCTAGCTCACCTTTGCCTAGAGTTAGTAAGTACAGTGAAAGAACGAGTTAGACTGACGCTCCGAATGCTGAGACCAGAAATAACACCTAATGTGAGTAGTGAAACTCACCGACCATAGATTGGTGAAGAGCTGGTCAGCAGGGCATTAGTGAGCACTATCTGAACAGCAACAAGGCACAACAAACGCAACACAAGCCAGTCAAGATAGAAGACAAGACAGTGGGGAAACAGAGACCCCAGTCAAGTAATCAGAACTGGAAGGACAAAGATAACAAGAAAGACCCAAGCAGGAAGACGTTCGGGTAGTCTGTGAATATCCAGAGGTATTTCTAGAAGAGCTACCTGGACTACCTCCCAACAGAGAAGCGGAGTTTGAAATTGAATTGGTTCCTGACGCCAACCCAATTTCAAAAGCTCTGTACCAAATTTCTCTAGCGGAGCTAAAAGAGTTGCAAGAACAATTTCAGGAGCTACTTGACAAGGGTTTCATCCGCTCTAGTCATTTACCCCGGGAAGCTCTAGAGTTGTTCGTTAAGAAGAAAGACGGATCCATGCTAATGTGCATAGATTTTAAAGCGCTGAGCAAAGTAGCAGTTAAGGACAAGTACTCTCATTCCAGAATAGATGATCTATATGATCAGCTAAAAAGGGCAATAGTGTTCTCTAAAATAGACCTGTGCTCTGGGTATCATCAGTTGGAAGTGAAAGAAAGTGATACACCCAGAACAGTTTACAGGACCAGATACGGACACTACGAGTTTGTAGTCATGCTTTTTAGTGTGACTAATGCGCCTGCAGTCTTCAAGGACTTAATGAATAGAGTGTTCAGAGAATACCTTGACAAATTTGTCATCGTGTTCATCGACGATATTCTAGTCTATTCCAGAACCCCAGAGGAGCATGACACGCACTTGAGGATAGTATTGCAGACCCTACAGCAAAAGCAGCTGTATGCTAAATTCTCCAAGTGCGAGTTCTGGTTAGATCAGGTGGCGTTTCTAGGTCACATAATTTCTAAAGAAGGTATCCAAGTAGATCCAGCCAAAATAGAAGCGGTCAGCAACTGGAAGAGACCCAAGAACACCAGGGAGATCAAAAGCTTCCTTGGTTTAGCTGGGTACTATAGAAAATTCGTGGAAGACTTTTCCAGGATAGCCTCTCCACTAACAGCTATGACCAGAAAGAACAAGAAGTTTGTGTGGTCAGACAAATGTGAGCAGAGTTTCCAAGAGCTGAAGAGGAGACTGACCAGTGCTCCCATTCTGACTGTTCCAGCTAGTGACAAGAGTTTTGACATCTACAGTGATGCTTCCAAGATGGGCTTAGGAGCTATACTCATGCAAGAAGGAAAAGTTATAGCTTATGCTTCCCGACAACTCAAAGACTACGAGAAGAACTATCCCACTCACGATCTTGAGCTGGCAGCTGTGGTCTTTGCACTGAAACTCTGGCGACATCATTTGTATGGAGTTCAGTGTAGAATCTTCACTGACCATCAGAGTCTTAAGTACTTCTTCACTCAGAAAGACTTAAACATGAGACAGCGCAGGTGGCTGGAGTTAGTCAAAGACTATGACTGTGAAATCCTCTACCACCTAGGCAAAGCTAACAAAGTGGCAGATGCACTAAGCAGAAAGTCCAATGCATCCCTGATGTCTCTGTCATCATTAGTCCTGCCACTGCAGAAGGAGTTGTCAGATTTTGGACTTGAAATTATTTATGGACAGCTCTCCGCATTGACCTTAGAGTCTACCTTGCTTGAGGACATACAGAGAAAGCAAAATGAAGATCCAGACATTCAGAAGATCAAGCAAGGGATACAGAAAGAAGACAAATCAGAGTTTCAAGTAACAGATAGCGGGATTCTTTATCAGGGAAACCGCCTTTGTGTCCCCAAGGATGAAGAACTGAGAAAGAAAATCCTAGAGGAAGCTCATAGTACCCCTTACTCCATGCATCCTGGTTCCACCAAGATGTACCAAGACGTGAAACAACGGTTCTGGTGGTCGGGACTCAAAAGAGATGTGGCTAAATATGTCAGTATCTGCCTGACATGTCAGAGGGTCAAAGCAGAGCACCAGAGACTAGGAGGAGTCCTACAGCCTCTCCCAATACCAGAGTGGAAGTGGGAAGACATATCCATGGACTTCATAGGTCTTCCAAGAACTACAAGTGGATATGACGCGATATGGGTAGTAGTGGACAGATTGATTAAGTCTGCCCATTTCCTAGCCATCAAGGTGTCCCACTTCATAGAGCAGTTGGCACAACTATATGTTAAGGAGGTGATCAGACTTCATGGAGTTCCTAAATCTATCATTTCTGAAAGAGATGGGCGCTTCACCTCACACTTTTGGGAGTGTGTTTAGACTGCACTAGGCACCAAACTCAAGTTCAGCACAGCCTTCCATCCTCAGACTAATAGACAGGCAGAGCGAGTAAATCAGATCTTAGAAGATATGCTCAGGGCTTGTACACTGGATTTCAAGGGAAGTTGGTGCAAGTATCTATGCTTAGCTGAATTTGCCTACAACAATAGCTATCAGGCTACCATCAAGATGGCACCTTATGAGGCATTGTATGATAGGAAGTGCAGATCATCCATTTGCTAGCAAGAAGCAGGCGAGAGAAAAGAAATGGAAGTAGAGCTGGGCATTCAGACAGAGCTGATAGATGAGATTACTCAGGCGATCCAGAAAATCAGACAGAGAATTGAGACTGCCCAGAGCAGACAGAAGAGTTATACTGACACACGCCGTAGGCCATTGGGATTCCAAGTAGGAGAGTCAGTCTTCCTCAAGGTTGCTCCTATGAAGGGAGTGATGAGATTTGGCAAGAAGGGCAAACTAAGTCCCCACTATGTAGGACCTTACTTGATCATAGAGAGGATTGGGAAAGTAGCTTACAAGCTGGACTTACCACAAGACATGTCAGCAATACACAATGTATTTCATGTCTCCATGCTAAAGAAGTGTCTCCACGACCCTAGCCAAGTGATTCAGCCTCTGTCAGTGCAGATCCAAGAGGATCTTAGTTATGAGAGCAGACCTACACAGATAGTGGACAGAGCAGTCAAGAGACTAAGAAATAAAGAAGTGCCACTAGTGAAGGTTATCTGGCAGAACCAGAAGCATGAGGAAGTCACTTGGGAGCGGGAGGACAGTGTGAGACAGAAATATCCAGAGCTATTCTAAGTTCGAGGACGAACTTTTATAAGGTATGGGGGATTGTAACGACCCAATTTTCCCTATTTCAAGTTCTAAAAGTCCATAAAAATATTTGGAAATACTTTTAAAATATTCTAGAGATTTTTAAGAATTTTTAGAGTATTTTTACGTAATTTTTGGAGGTCGTTTAATATGTTACAAAAAGAAAGAAGTTTTGACCAAAAATGTTAAAGGTGAGATTCGAACCCAAGACCTCGACCCGAGCCGAACCTCAGCCGAACCCAGCCAACCAACTGGGTTGCGGTTGATTTGTGATTAAGAAGGGGAGCGAATTTAATTAAGTTGTAGTTGGAGCAGAATTTAAACCTAGTTATAAGTTTTCCCTTTCTCGCCGAAAACCCTAGCTGCCCTTCTCCCCGATCTCGACTGCGTGCAGCACTCCTGCTCGGGCGACAGCGAAGAAGAAGCTAGGTTTTGGTCTCCGGCGGCTGGCGAAGGCCTCCTTCCGGCGAACCTTGCGGATCCGAGCTCCTCTCGCCTAAGAGAACGCGTGAGCACGAAAGGGAAGATGAAGTCTTCATCTCCCCGGAAGCCCTAGCAGCCCTACCGCCAGTTGTAAGTCCAAGAACAGTAGGTAAGTACTACTCACCTGCGGTAGGAGTGGTTTTCGGTTTTCGATTCTCCTTGTTTTTGAATCGTGTAGTAAAGATTGTTATTTGGAACTTGCTGCTGTGTACTTCCAAGAAGGGAAATAAATGGTATGGGTAAGCATGTGGTTTAGATCTCATTAGTTTCAAACAGAGCAAAGGATTTTGTGTTTTGAATTAGCAACCATGAATCACAAAGGAAGAAAGTAGTAATTCAATTTTTATTGGTTGCTGCCATGAACTCAATCCCGAATTTAAAGTGTTGTTTTCTGGTTTACATGGTTTTGTTGCCGTGAGTTTTATAAGAAGATGGGAATGGGTTTTTAATGAATTTGGCACATAGTCTAGACTTCCCAATTCTGATAATGAGCATCTCATAGTTGGATTTTGTTCCCCTTTGCATTGCTGCTGTGGTGTGTTATAATCTGATAACCTTTGTTCCTTTATTTTTGCTGTCGTGAATCAAAGAAGAAAGAAGGGGTTTTGATTGGATTAGATTTCATTGGGTTTGGCAAATAGTTAGGCTTCTTAACTCTGATAATAAGCAAGTTTGATTACTTAGGTTTCAATTCAGCAAGCTTGATTCCTTGCTTCGGATTTTGCTGTGCCGAGTAGAATTATATGATAGAGCTTTAGTTTCCCTTCATGCTTTTGGATCATGCTGTATAGAATTGTTGCTAGGGATTTAGCCTTTCTTTCCTGACTCTGAAACATGCAGAATTTAGATTTGGGTTCCTTTGTTGCTGAGGTATTAAATCTGAATTTCCTTCATATAATTCATATTGGAGTTTCTTTAGTTTGCAGTGGCCCTTATAGCAAGTGTAGATCTGAGCCTTTCCTTAATGCTGCTGTGCCGAACTAGTCTTGATTTCCTTTGGGATTTGTTGGGTACAAATAGCCATGTGTTCAAATAATCTAGTTCCAGATTTTTAATTAAGCATACAGTTTAGTTCATTCTGTTGTAGCATTTTAGGTTACAATTTCAGTCTAGATTTCTTGCTACCTAGAACCAACTGTCATAAGAATAGTTTCTTAGCATGAAAAATTAGTAGCTTTATAATCTTCCTTTGCTGTTTTCTCTTCCTTGCCGTTTACAAGCATGAGAAATTTATGAACAGTATTAGTTTTTAATTCTGTTTCATTCGCAGATTTGTAATGATTCACGTGTGCAGATTTTTGTTATTCACATGTGCAGATTTTTAGTATTCATATGAACAGATTTTAGCATATAGTAGCATGCTGATTTTTGTTTCCCTTTGCTTTAAGATGTGCATGAACAGATTATAACATATAGTAGTATGCTGATTTTTGTTTCCCTTTGCTTTAAGATATGCATGAACAGATTTTAGCATATACATGTATGCATATAGCATTTAGTTTGGACTTTCCTTGCTATAATGAGCAACTATAAATAAGAACAAGACCAAGGTCTAGTTAAAAAGAGATAACAAGTAAATTAAATTAAGAGGCTAGTACCCGACTTCCGAGGTTGTTGTTAAACAAATCCAGGTGACCGTTTCCGAGGTCTCGGCCCTGGTAAGACCGAGGTCTTTACCCTGTGGGACTACAACAGTCTCTATTAGGGAGCGTGCATAAGATGGTACTAAGCCTGGGTCCAAAGAAAAAGAAGAAGAAAGAAAAAGAAAAAGAAGAAGAAAGAAAAGTAAAAGTAAAAGAAATTAAAAGATTAATTTCAAGTATAAAGCTATAAGTAAATGAAACAAGTATCACCTATGTTTAGAATTTGCAGAAGTTTAGTTCCTTTAATTCTAAGCATACAGCATGAGTTGCATTACTTTTCTTATCAATTTAGTGAGCATGATTAGTTTTATTTCCAGTATTCAGCTTTATTCTGGTATATCATGAGTATGCAGTTTATTTGAGTACCTTGCTATTAGATGAGTACATGTAGCTTTTCTTTTAGCATTTCAGTTTCAGTATCGTTTGCATTTTTATGCACTTCGAGTTTTTGTGAGATAGTATAGTACTTACTAAGCGTTTCGCTTATATATCTATTATTTCCTCCTACTGCAGATAAAGGAAAAGCTAAAGTATGAAAGGAAGGCGACAAGGTGGTGGTGATGAAGGTGTGTGATGACTGGACTATGGAGAGATCCAGAGTTTGCTAGCAAATGTTCAGGACTTACCTGTTTAGAGTTTCAGTTTATGTTCTAGTTTTCTTCTTAAATACTATTATGAAGTTTTGTGAGATTGTAATTAAGTTCTATTCCGCACTCGTAGTTTGATACGTCTTATTGTTGGAGTTATGTTTGATTACTATTGCTAGAATAGCTTTCCTTGAGTAATAGTGTGTATTATTACTGCGTAGTGGTGAAAATATATGTTCCAACCGCCTGTGACTGAGTATAGATTGTTTGTATTGTTGATTTGGTCACCGGTACAGGGGAGATTCTGTCGAAAATTTTCGGTAGGAATTCCTCTGGGTCGTGATAAATCTAACTGATGCTAATATTAGCATAAGTGACACTAGTAAGTAGAGTAATAGTTAGGTAACGGTCACCCTTAGAGAGTAGTAGTAAGAAGGGTGGTCGTCACACGTGGTTAAGCACACTTTCGGAACCCAAGCTTTACTAGTTGGTTTGTGTTGGGTTATTAACGATTTAAATATTTTGTTTGAACTTGACTTGTAGCCAAGTCCAGTTTTGTTGTAAGTTGCTTTTTGGTTATTTAAAATTAGATCCAAGTTTTTGGATCTAGTTGTAAATTTTTCTAACATTTCTTTTAAAATGTTAATTTCTATTTTTAATGATGAATTCTCTTCCTCAAGTGTCAGATCTTGAGTTGGATTGTTATTCGTGATTTGTTCCTTGAGATTTTGATTTTCTTCAAGGAGCAATTCATTTACTTTTTCTAATTTAACTAATTTATTATTCAAACACGAAATAATTTTAAAGAATTTTTTATTTAAGTTGAGATATACCTCTTCGGGACCTTCGGAAATGAGTATGGACTCATGGCTCAATTCGGGTTCGGACCCGTCTTCTGATTCGCCTTTCGACTCAGCTTCGTAGGCCATTAGCGCAAGATGACCTGGTGCTTCTGATCTTCGGCCTTCGATTCGTTCGAGGAGGTGTCATCCCACTCGCTTTGAGGGTCTTCTTTTTGGTCGTCTTCAGTTTGTCGTTCTTCAATCTTGGACACTCATTCTTGTAATGACCCTTCTTGTTGCATTCGAAGCACGCCACATTCCTTGATTTTGTTGGAGAATTGATCTTCTGAAGGTCCTTCTTGCTAAAGCTCTTCTTTCTCCTGGTGAACATCTTCCTTACCAGGTTCACCAGGTGCTCTTCATCGTTAGAGTTTTTGTCAGAATCTTCTTCAGGTTCAGGCTTGTTCTTCTTTTCTTTGGATGAACCTGCAAACAAAACTATACCTTTCTTGGATCTAGCGTTAGTTTGTTCGTGTAGTTCTAATTCACAAAAGAGTTCGTCTAATTTTAATTTTGATAAATTTTTAGAAATTTTGTAGGCATCCCGATGGATGCCCACAAACTATTGCGTGGAAATGCGTTTAACGCGTACCTTATCAAGTCTCTGTTATCCATCTGGTGGCCTATCGTGTGGAGCCCATTCAGGATGTCCTTAATCATCGCGTGGAGCTGACTCGCCGTTTCTCCTTCCTGCATTTTTATATTAAATATTCTATTTAATAATAAATCTCGTTTCGTTACCTTTGCGTCACCGGTCCCTTCGTGCAGCTCGATCAACTTGTCTCATAGCTCTTTAGCTTTCTGGTGCAGTCCTACCCGATTCAGCTCTTCCTTTTTCAATCTGCATTGTAACGTGTTGATCGCCTTGTTCTCCGTCGATGCTTTCTTCTTCAAGTCCGAAGTCCACTGTTCCGGGTCTAGCGAAATTCTGGAGTTGTCAACGGGTGTTTTGTAGGCTTTCGTGACGTTGAGCCACTGGTCGAAATCCGTCTTCAAGTAAACCTCCATCCTTTTCTTCTAGTACAGAAAGTCATCCTCATTGAATAGGGGAGGACATACCGTACTGAAACCTTCGATCTAAGACATGATGACCCTGCACACAATAAAGCAACAACAAACACAATCCCAAGACTTGGTCTTGGATTAGTAGTGCAGGAAGAATTAAGAATAAAGAGAACCAAATTGGTGTTGCACCAATTTAGATTTAATTGCAACGAAAAAACTTTCCAAAAAGGTAATACTACCAGTTTGGAATTATGCGAAAAACTAAAAAGCCGGAAGAGAAAAAAAATTGGAAAGAAATGTCACCCCCTTGTCTGACTGGTGGTTGCACCAAGTTAGAGCGGTACCTGCTCTGATACCACTTGTTAGATCGTAAAAAATCGATAGAGGGGGGGGGTGAATATTGAAAACAAAAAATCTTCATAAAGAGTTAAGCAGCGGAAAAAGAGTAAGGAAAGGAAGAGAAAGGCTAACACAAGTTCTTTTACTTGGTTCGGAGCCTGTGTCGACTCCTACTCCAAGTCCCACACACAAGGATACTTTCGGTAGGCAATTACTAATAATTTGAAATCAGAGTTACAATGAAATTACATGAATTATTAATAAAGAAAATATCGACAATTATGAAAACTAAGACAGGAAGAAATAAAACTTGTCGGTGAGCTTTTGGTAGTGTCGTAGGAGCACTGAAGATCTGATCGTGAGTTCTGTTTTGAGCTTCAGCCTTGACCCTCCTTATATAGGAGGTTCGGGGCGCCTGGAACCTTCAGGGTGCCCTGGTGGTGACGTAGCCGAGCCAACCAGTGAGCTCCACGTGCCTCAGTGACGTTGGGGATAAAAGTTCACCTCCGGGCGCCTGAGTACCTCCTGGGTGCCCGGACCTCCGGGCGCTTGGGTACCACCTGGGCACCCAGACCATGTTTTGCAGCAGACTCCTTCCTGTAAAGAAAATATTAGTCCAAGACACTCATATATCCTGCAAAACAGATTATTAGCACAGTTTATAATTCAATAGAAAGAGTATTTCTTAGATTATGTCTTTCTGAGACCGGAATCTAGTCACGATCTCGACTTAGAGTTCCGAAATGGTTCTAAGTCGGATCAGCGCCTAAGTTTCCTTCCCGGGAACGCGTCCTCACAGTCACTCCCCTCCAGCGACTTACCTTTACTTACTTGCCAAACGCCCGGTCAGTCCTTCGACTCGTCTGGACTTCGTGTCAGCTATTTGGTTAGTCCGTCGACCTAGCTGGACTTCGTACCAAACGTTCGGTCAGCTCGTCGACCCGTTTAGACTTCGTGCCAGCTATTCGGTCGGCCCGTCGACCTAGCTGGGCTTCGTGTCAGATATCCGGTCAGTCCGTCAACCTGTTTGGACTTCTCCTGCACACTCAATCAGAGTGTTAAATTAATAGCAAAACTAACTTAACCAATTTTGTCATTCATCAAAACTTGGGTTAGACCGTTAGTGCTAACTACACCAACATGTACATCCTCCCACTCATCAGTCGGCTGGGATATGGACTCCTTTTGTATGACATGTATTCTTGATACTTGGATCTTTTGAGCTTTGCGCACCTCCGTTCTGACCATATCCACGTAGCATGTTCGCATCACTAGCTGGTCTCCCCTCACCTCGCCCACTTGACCCTCTACAAAAAATTTTACTTTTTAGTAGAAGGTGGAGACTGCCATTCAGAATTAATATAGGGCAGGTCTTCCCAAGAAACATTATAAGCAAAGGGGGCATCTACCACTATGAAGGTGCTTCTTCAAGTCCTCATCAAGAGCTCGGCTTCCAAGGAGATGGCTAGCTGAATTTGGTCGATCGACTACACTTCATTTCCTATAAATCCATGTAAGGTAATGACCATAAGTTAGAGCTCACCTTAGTCGATTTGTATTTTGTCGAAAGTTGTTTTGAAGAGAATACTAACAAAGCTTCCTGTATAGATGAAAACTCTAGATATTTCTGACTTGGCAATAATGACTTTGATGATTAGAGCATCATCATTGGGAAGCTCTATTCCTTCAAGATCTTGAGGCCCAAGGCTGATCTGGGGGTCCTCTACATGCTCACGGTTGGAGTCTGATCGTATGAATTTGGAGTCTACGATTTTGCGTTTTTCGCTTTCGGTTGGAATCTCCATTGGTGGGTCCTCTAGAAATCATATCTACCCTTCTTATTGCCACATTGCTATGTTTTTCTTCATGCCTAGTCTAAGCAGGCTCTGTGTCATCATGAAGGGTAGAGGGGTTGCCTCAGTAGCATCATATATTGGTTGACAGAATGGCTATACTAGGGCTCAATGTCAGAGGTTTGATCAGTCGTGGAGCAATTTCGGGAGGCGGTCATGTATGATCGTTGAGTTAGAGGGGGTGTATAGTACTCGTGACTTTTCACATTCATCTGAAAAGCGAAAATTAATAAAGTAAATACAATAAACGCTAACACAACAAAGTTTTACTTGGTTCGGAGACTATGACTACTCTTACTCCAAGGCCCGCATATGAGCGTACTTTCATTTAACAAGTACTAATTAATTGGAAAGATTACATATACAGTATCAATTTAAGTACAAGAAATTTGAAATGTAAACAACACCGATGACTTAGAGTTAGGTCTTGAACATAATCATCATCGGAGCAGCTTGCGGACATCTTGGAATCGTTTATCGAGCAGCTCATGGGAGAGAAACTTCTTTGTATGAATGTGTTCAAGATATTGGTTGATCCCTCCTTTTATAGCCTCATTTGGGTGCCTGGATCCCCTCCCTGGCACTTGGATTGTGTTGACGTGGCAAGCTCTCATTGAAACTTGTTGGTGCGGGAAGCATCAGACGATCGAACCCAAGTTTTGATAATGGTAAAGGATTCAAAGTTAAGTCGTCTTGTGATCTAACAAGTTCATAGAGCTTGCAGGAAAGTCCTAAGTGGTACTTAGGCAAAAGTCCTAGCTGCGGTTAGGCAGGTGGAAAACCCTAGGGGATGGTAATCCTATGCGGAAAGTCTTGGCGGGTCGAGAGCTTCAGGCAAAAGTCCTAGGGGGTGGTAACCCTAGGTGGAAAGTCCTAGTGTCGCGAACCAGGTGGAAGACTGGACGGGCCGGGAAGCGGAAGTCCAGCAGAAAGTCCGGAAGCTTCGAACGCTGAGCAAAAGTCCAGTTGATCTGGAGGATCGCACTGGCAACAGGTAAATCTCCTGAGTGGAGTAAGTGAGGGCGCGCTCCTCGTAGAGGGAACAGTAGGCGTCAGGTTGACCTAGGGGTTCCGATCGGAAATCCGAAGTCAGACCCGGACAGTCTGAAGACTGTCAGAATATTATATTAATTAATATCTATGCTAACTTGGTTTTGCAGGATGTGTTTGCAGACTAACATATTTTGCAGGGCTAAAAACAAGAGTTGAGCCTCGAAGGAACAGTGTCCGAGGCGCCTCCATGGAGCTTGGAGGCTCCTCGGGTGCAAGCCGAAGCCAGCTATCCAAAGGAGCTGGAGGCACCTTGGACCAGGGCTTGAAGGCGCCTTGAGGAGGCTTGAAGGCGCCTTAAACCTGATAAGGTACGACCAGGTTTGCGCTGATCCACCCGTGTGACTCGGTGGCCTGGAGGCGCCTTGGACAGGCTTAGAGGCGCCTTGGACAGGCTTAGAGGCGCCTCCAGCATAGTATAAAAAGGGGGTCAAGGCAGCAGCTCAGAACAACAACTTCCAAGCGATCTTTCTGCTACAAACTGCTAACGAGACGATCCCGAAATGCTGCAACGAGATCCCGACGACCTGAAGCTTCGAAATTACACATTCTTGTTGTCGGTATACTTTTTCAATTCAAGTAGATTGTAATAACTCTGTAACCATTATTCGAGCTTATAGTTGTTGCCCACTGGAAGCGATCAACGATCGCGGGCCTTGGAGTAGGAGTCGTCACAAGCTCCGAACCAAGTAACTCCTCGTGTCTTTCTGTGTTGCTTTATTTTCTTTTCGTTATTCCGCTGCATTTAATTACTCGTATTTTACGATTCCGGAACGAAATAGCCACGAACATTATTCACCCCCCCCTCTAGCGCGTCTCGATCCAACAATTGGTATCAGAGCGGGGTCGCGTTGATCTGGTGCAACCACCAATCATGCAAACTTTTTCGTGGTGTTTTTGATTTTTACGGAGTCAATTAGAATCTAGCTTAATAGTTACATTCTAATTATTTTTTCGAATCGGTTTTAGCTCGAAGTTGGTGCAACGCCACTCGAGCTCGTAATCTTAACTTTATTTCCCGCACTGTTAATCCAAGACCTAGTCTTGGGATATTTCTATTTTTCTTTTATTTTGCATACTATCAATGGCCCAACAAGAGGGATTCAGCACCGTTCATCCCCCACTCTTCACCGGAGAAGATTTCGGGTACTGGAAGGGACGAATGGAGATGTTCCTCAAAATCCAGTTCGAGACGTGGATGATCGTCAAGACTGGATTGCAACTACCAACTGACAAAGACGGCAAGCCTACGCCCTGCGAAAAATGGGAACCGACCCTAATCAAGAAAGTGGAAGCCGATGCCAGAGCTACCTGCACCCTCCAATGCGGACTGACCAAGGAAGAGCTCAACAGAATTGGACCGTTCTCCAGCACAAAAGAGCTATGGGAGAAGCTGATCGAACTCCACGAGGGCACCTCCGAAGCCAAGGTTAGTAAGAGGGATTTGCTATTTAATAAATTGTATAATCTAAAAATGCAGGACGGAGAGACAGCAAGTTAACTCCACGCACGCATACAAGACATTCTCAACTCCCTCCATGCGATCGGGCAAAGAGTAGAGAATCAGGATATTATAAGGTACGCTCTAAATGCTTTTCCAAGGAGTACATTGTGGGCATCAATGGTAGATGCCTACAAAGTCTCCAAGGACTTATCTTCCATTAGACTAGATGAATTAGTTTCTGAATTCGAATTGCATGAACAGACTAATACACAGCCAACCGAGAAGGGTATTGCTTTGGTTGCAGGTACCAGTCGAACACGCGAACCAAGATCACGGCGAAGAACTGAACCGGAGGAGGAAGACGAACCCGACTCAGACGATGAAGATGACGAATTGACCTCCAAACTCGTGAAGCTTGTGAAGAAGCTCTACAAGAAGAAGAAGGGCTTCAACAAGAGGGACCTAAAGAAAGCAGTCCAATCCAAGGAGAGTCAACCAAGCTCAAAAGTCAAGTTCGAGGTAACTTGCTACGGGTACAACCAG